>NW_007246463.1:649805-680942 GCF_000164805.1 Carlito syrichta
GGGGGGGGGGGGGGGCAGGGAAGAGACAGAATGTATGATGGAAACACTGAATAATTCTGGTTTTGTTTTTGTCCTGAGGTTATAGATAGTTTGTCCTAAAGGAATAATGCATGTTTCATTGTTCAGATAGGAACCATTTAGGTGACAGAGGAATGGATTAATAGTTGAAGTAGAGACTTCATACCCTCTCCAGGGGGCTCCAGGTGTGAAACGCTTTAATTACAGTTATCTGATTACAGAAATGATTCAATCTGACTTTTTTTTGCATTAAAATAGCCCATTGAAGGAAAATGCCATGAGCATTTTTATTTCGTTTTTGTTTTGTTTTGAGGCAGAACCAATTACAAATGGGAAAATCTCCCTACCCAAAAGACTCCGATGAACGAGCTATCAAAGATATACAAATTAAAATAATATGTAACTGCTTTCCATATATAAAAATGACAAAGATTATGATCTTCATATAACAAACGATAATAACTAATTTTAGTGAGAAAAGGAAAAACACTTTTAAAACTGCCTTTGAGAATTTTCATGAAGACCTGGAAAAGAGGCATCAAATTTTGGGTGAAGTGAGGTGGAATTTGGCTATATCCATCTAGATACATTTTATTCTTCTTTAAGAAATTTATCTTAAGGAAATAAACTATAGCACAATCAGACAATTAAACAGTAAGAATACATGAAAATAGGACTGTACAAAAATATCTAAGGAGTAGGAAAATGTTTCTAATTCCTTGTTAAAAGCGATTTTTCTTTGTATGTGATATCATTTATGCACATGCCTTATGTGTCAGTATCACGCTAGATATAGACGGAAATAAACCAAATGACAAAGGGCTCTTTTTAAAGAATGAGATTACTCATGATTTTTAATCTTTATTTCGCTCACTCGCCTCCCTAGCCAAAGCGTCCTACTATAAAAATGAGTAACTTCTCTAATCATAAAACACTGTATTTTTCATAAGGAGATTGTCTATATTTGCATTTAAACCTAATTTTTGCATCCCACTTAAATCAACTTATTTTTAATCTCAACATGTTTCATGCAGTTTATGTCTGCAGATTTGGAATCCCTACTTTACATCTGGATACAGAGAGCTGCTAGTGATTTGGATGGACTAAAAGCATCCCAAGTAATTTTTTTCCCCCCCATTAACTAAGAGCTGATGGTTTTGTTGTTGTTGTTGTTGTTGTTGTTTTTTAAAGACATTCAAATAAGGAAGTGACTGTTCACAGAAAAATAAATGCTATCATTTTCTGCAGAAGTTGTTAGGTCTTGGAGCCTTTACTGAGGACCATGGAAAGAGGCACAAAAAAAGTAAAACAAGAGCCTGCAGTGTGTCGGTGAAATGCCAAAGGATGCAAAGTGACAGCATAATGCAATGTGACGTGTCTCTGCAATGACATGTCGAGCCTGTAAAATTCAAAGACCTGGGTTTGCCTCAAACCTTGGCTAAAGCGTGGTTCCAGTTAGTTACATGTAAGGGACCTTCAACATTTTAAAAAAAAGTTATTAACAAAATTCTTTTACTACGGGAAAAATCTTCCTTTGACAAATATTTCTAGCGGAAAGAATGGTTTGAATTGCCATTCTATAAATGAAGCAGATCCCAAGGACTGCATTCCAATCAGGAAGTTTCAAAGCAAAAGAAGACACCATAATTTCTGTCTTCCCACTGGCTTCATTCAAATGTTCTTTCAAATTGTCAATGATATCTGCGTGCTGTCCTATGTGTTTTACTTTGAAAGCAAGAAATTCTGGAAGCTTGCTCTTTGGATTATTTACCTTATATCACATCATTTTAAAATCAAACACTAAGCCGGGTGTGGTGACTCATGCCTGTAATCCCAGCACTTTGGGAAGTGGAGGCAAGAGGATTGCCTGAGCTCAGGGGTTCAAGATCAGCCTGAGCAACTTGGAGAGATCTTGTCTCTACAATAAATACAGAAAATTAGCCAGGTGTGGTGGTGTACACCTGTGATTCCAGCTACTTGGAAGGCTGAGGCAGAAAGGATGGCCTGAGCCCAGCAGGTCAAGGCTGTGGTATCTGTGAGCATGCCACTACGCTCTAGACTAAGCGTTAGAGTGAGACTCCGACTGAAAAAAAAAGAAAAAAAAGTTAAGCACTATTATGCCAATTTTATTATTGGTCCTTTAAGTTTTATTAGTTTGTTTTTGCTTTAACATTTTCAAAACTATATGAGAGACTGAGGCTACGCTTTCCTTTATCTGGCACATTCACATTAGGGCTTGTTTTATAGTTGCTTTATAAGAAAATGCCAGGACTGCATCAAATGATGAATAGATACACATTTCCCCCATTCTCTCTACTATCTGTATTCATGGGAGTTTCATTTCATTGTTTCCCAAAACATAACACTTTGTTGAAACCATTAAAGTTACTGACTTTTCATGCACTTTAAGTTTCTACAGACATTTTATAATAGGGTCTCTGGTTATTAAAACAGATACTGCACATTTCAAAACTCCATATGAAAAACGTCCATGTTTAAGTTTTTGGAAACATGTCTTCCACTTCTGATTCTTTTAATGTGGTCTTAAAAATATATGTAACAGACCACAAGGAACATGTTTCTTAAGAGTATGTACATTAAATACTCAGAAGTGAGTAGGTAATGTTATGCAGATGTTGCCATGGTAAATACTCATGATAACATACATGAAAATGGCCAGAACTCAAATTTAGATCTAGCCCAGTCAGTCTTAAATTACTGACTGTTATTCTGTTATTTTTCAAAACGTTTTCCTTTATTTTAGCCTTAATGAATAAATGCTTTCAGATCTGACACAATAATGTTTGAATTCTGTTGAAACCACAGTTTTCTTCTACTTTCACCCACCCTGAGTTCTATAAAGACAGAACTAAGAGTTTGTGCTTCCCTGGAGAACTCGCTTTAGTACATTTACATAGTTTGGGTTATTTTTCTAGAAGGTTCAAGTTGGTCTGCTAGAGAAATCTCATAAAAATGATCTGAAACTATTTCCTTAAAGAGGAGGGCTTTTCTTTAAATGATTTTCATCCAGTTATTTATTGGAAAAATAGAGTGGAATACTAACTAAATGCAGAGTTGCATTTAATTCATGACAGACCTCCTTTCCTTCAGCAAAACGTATTTTAAAAATCACTGTACAGGAAAGTCACTGAGGTTCTAATCTTCCTGAATCTTTTATAGCTGAAATGGAATCATTGAACTTGTATTTGGGCTTCACTTATACCATCATGTGAAAGGCAATGGAAAAAAAAATCTCATGATGTCTGTTGCTTCAAAATTGATACTTTATGCTAGCTTAAAACTCATATTTGGAGTTATCAGCCAAAGGTTCCCTGAAGCTCTTAAATGCAAATAACACTAGACCCAGAAGAATAAAACTGGAAGACTATTTTGTGCCCAAGCTACAAGGTATCTGTTGAATTGAAAAATCTTAAATCTTTCCCAAATTATTCTCCTACCTTCTCATTACCTAGAAGATAGGTAGAATAATAGCCTTATTCAAACTTCTGACAGACTTTGTATCCTTAAGCAAGCCTCTTAATTGGCAAGGACCTTAGTTATTTTAACTCTTAAATGGGACTCATATGTCTTAATATATTTCTAAAATATATGGCAGATTATTGATTTATTGCCTTAATTGCTTGTGAGGACTAAATCTTGGGGAGTCACTGCCCGATACCGTCTCACCAGACAGGGTTTTATCACCCCATTACTCTATATCCTAAAGATTGTATGCCTGATTCTGGCAAAACATCACATAACAAATAAAGAAGGAAATCATAGTATTTTATGATTCTGCAAAGCTGTCTCTTGAGGACCGGAACCTTGTAACACACCTATCTTCTCTGAAGTTTGCCACAAGTAGGACATAATCTACATTTCAACAAACCTGGAGGTTTCTGACCCCTTTATGTTACTTAACACAAAGCATCTCCTCTACTGATTCCCCAAATTCCTTAGATAGGAACTACAAATTACCAGTCAAGAAATCTTTGAATCCACCTATGACCTGCAAGCCCCAGCTTGCAAATGTCCCTCCTTCCTGGGCCAAACCAATGAAAATATCACATGTATTGATTTATGGTTTCTTGTATCATTTGCCTTCCTAAAAACGCATATAACCAAGCCACCATTCAACCAGAGTGGACACACGTTCTCAGGACATCCTGAGGATGGGTGCTCCCGGGCTTAAGTCCTCATGTTTGGTTCAGAATAAACCATGTTGAAATATTTTACAGAGTTTGGCATCTTTTCATCAACACTTGCTGTTTTATATTGCTTATGAAATAATATGATATAATTCTTCTCAGCATCTGATATGGGACTCAGCACATAGTAGGCCCTCAGCAAAGGTTTGCTATTATTGATGGCATTCTGCAGCTTACTCTTACCTTGATATCAGAAAACAGTTTGTGGTTGACACGCAGTAGCCTGCCTTATCTAAAATGAATGCTTTCTCTTGCCTTTAGTGATAACATGCTGTTAACAGCATGCTCTGTTACCTAATATAATATGTGAAGTTTAATCACCAAAAGTAACTACTTCAGAATCTACCTAGAGGAATGACCTGATTAACGGGGCTTATTCCCAAAGCAGAAGCTATGCCTTCAACCAATTCTCAAAAGCAGAACATGAGTTTACATGAGCAACAAGAATCAGAATACGAGTCTCCATTCTGTTACTCATTGTGTTCAATCACCTGTGAAGAGGGCATTAATCTGTGATTGTTTATGACAAAACATATTACAGTATGTTTATGTCCTTCAACTTCAGCACTGTAGCAGTCAGTCACTTTGCCTGGGCAATCAGTGCTTGTAAAAAGCAGCTGAAATATTTCCTTTCACAAGAATGCAAAAAAGTCCTTCCAAAGAATCCCCTCCGGGAATGTGCACCATAATATCAGAACATGGGCTAACTCGAAGTCACAAATGCTGACGGTTCCTGCCTTTGGGGAGAAAAGAGACAGTGGAGACTTCCTGACAAATATGTACTTGACTTACCTCCCCTTTATCCGTTCACAGAACAAGTGTCACACAAGGGATTATTACAAAGTCGATGGTGATTGCCCTGTTTAAATACAGTATGTATTAGGCTGAGTTCCGAGACAGGAAGAACCAATCATCTACTAATGCTTCATGACCTGTCAGGTCCAAAGCAGCTCAGCCATGTAGTTAAAAGTAGTCGTTAACACAAGGGATTTGGTTTTTAACACAAAATGAAACTTACGTAGTTAGAAAACAACAAGCAGGACAAGATTGCTGAATCGACCCAGGAAGAAGAAATTTCTGCAGAGATCAGTTAATTAGTGACAATTTTAGAATGCCTTGTGGAGAGTTGCTTCTGGTTTGACTTTCTACAGAAAAACAAAAACAGACAAATGTGACAGAGTAGAATTCATGACTCAACAGTTTCCCCTAATTGACCGACCTGGTGGCCCACACACCCAGGGTAGCCAATTGCTTTCTCCTGGACCATTGCTACTAAAAATGTGCACTTGATTTCAGGATATACATAAAAATGAAAAAGTTTGTTGTTGACAGAGAGCCAACAAATAATACCATGGCTTCTCTCTGATGACCTGCAATTTCACAGGTTTTTAGGCATTGCAGGGACAAAGCGTCTTCCTTTTAATAAAATTCATCCATTTTGTAAAATTTACATTGTACAAATTTCCCTGAAAAACATTTGTTGGAAGTATGATAACTTACACTTCTTCCCCAAGTGTATTTGGAAACGCATCAGATTTAAAAACCAAGGAAATACTTACCATATGTTGGGGAGGGAAGGACTAAATGAAATTGGATGTTTTTCATATGTGAATATAATTTTGCTCCAGTTCATGTGAAAAAAAAAATTACAGAGGAGCCAGTACATTTGTATATTTCGTTTAACATATCTTTTTGTTTTACAGAAACCTGCCCTTAAACTTGTACTGAGCAGTTTTATAAGTTTTCATATTTTTTTGCTATAAAACCAAGTATAAAAATTCCTCTATGGGAATGAACACCTAAAAATGAGTGCGGATAGGCTTGGCCTTCCAATATATGCTATTTGTCAGAATCAAACAAATAATAGTTTAATATATGTTTTTTAAAGACAGGTACAAAACCTGTCAGATTTTGCTATAGTCAGATGACCATTTCTTTGATTTTTGCCCATGTGGGGGCCCCTTCCAGAGGTGAAGATGTTGCTAATAGCAATACCCACATAGCTAATTACAGAACCTTAGTGTGGAACTCCCTAATTCAAGAACCCCAAGGAAGTGCTGGCTTCCCTGGTGAAAAAGCCATAAAATGACTGTTTATTTAAATGAGTTAATCTCCAGCTCTTTAAAAGTATCTATGGGATTCTCATTGTGAAGCCTACTCCTTCTTCAAGGTATTAGCTCTTTAAAAACCAAACCAAACAGAAATCTACTCATTTTTAGAGTAGGTACGTAAATAGTTCCAGAGCATTACACTTTTAATTACTTTTATCTAAATAACAAGCAATTTTATTAAATAGTTAAAGCCACAGCTTCTTAAATGCTTTCTCATTTCTAAACCCTGTCTTATTTCAACGAATTGGCTTGAGACAAGAAACTTGGATGAGAATATTCCAGTCTGCAAACTCCTTCCTAATGGTTAGACACACTGCCCATTTGATGCCTAGCCTGACACTCAGATAAGACATTATCCGCCTTCATTACCACAATACTCACCTATTTTATCAGATGAGTTGAGCTTCAGTAATTCAGACAATGATTAGATGAAGAGCAAAATAGCCCCCAGCAATTAAGAAGCATATTTAAAAGCACTTTAGACCAAATGTACCTCTTCCAGGATCTTTTTCTTTATTCTCTTTAGAGCATTTTCCAGACTCAGTCTTATAATTGAAAGAAAATTTAATCCTGCATTAACCATATAATCATTTTGCAAACTAGGTTTTGGAACTACTCTTTGTTGAAGTGGGTTAGTCCAGAATTTGGGGATTAATGATATTAGACCCTATTTAAAATCTTGTAGATTTAGCAAACTTCACTAACTCTACTTTCATTCTTATTATAGTCACTTGAATACTAATTCCTGGCATTTAGCACCTTTCTTCTAAAAGCTCAAAGTGTTATAAGAATGCTAGAAAAGACAGTGAAAACTGTATTGTGAGGGAAAGGAAATGATTCCTACTTCCTATTTAGCAACTGGATAATATAGAAATAAATCCATTTCTATTACCTAGGGTTCTTGACCAGGAGCTAAATGGAGCAAGTTTGCCTAAAGTCTCAAGGATAAGTGTGCATGGAGCGAGACGCTTTGCAATTGCTTTGATTAAGATAGTGCTTATTTGAATAATAATGCCAACATAGTATTTTATTTTTACATAAAATTATTTTTCTAAATTTTATTGCAGAAAATGAATAAAAAGTAGTAGCACTCACATATTTGCATAGTTATTTGCATGTTAAAAACTCTTTTGCACGTTTTATCTTGTTGAACATTCCAATACATTTCTTTTTTTTTTTTTTTTTGAGTTGGAGTCTCACTCTGTCACCCAAACTGGAGTGCAGTGGCCGCTTCTGGCCACCACAGCCTCGACCTGCTGGGCTCCGGCGATCCTTCCGCCTCAGCCTTCCACATAGCTGGAACTAAGGCGCGTGCTACCACTCCCAGCTCATTTTGATTTATTATAGAGATGAGGTCTCGCCAAGTTGTCCAGGTGGGTCTCGAACCGCGGGCTCAGGCAATCCACTCACCTCAGCCTCCCAAAGGCGCGGGATTACAGGCTGAGTCACCGAACCCGGCCCAATACATTTGTAAGGTAGTACATCAGCCATCGTCTTTAGTGTTTGGGAATAAAAATCCAAGGAACATTACTATCTTAAGGAAAAATATTTGTAGAAAGTATAGTCTCAAGAAACAAACAAGCACAAAATGAGGTGTTTGAGTTTTGGGATTCAAAATGAAATGTTCTCTCTCTCAGCTTTCAAACTTACCTTCATTTTCACTCCAAGTAGAGGGAAGAAGGTCATTGGCAAACTGAAGTCAAATTTCTCTCATTGTTCACAATCTCAGAAAAAGAGAGTTTTCTTTCTAATTATCTCTGGCAAAAGTCTTGGGAGAATATTAACTGGTATAGCCTGGGACAAATGTCTATTCCTGTAACAATTGCCATGGCTAATCACTGACTGGCCAGTCCATGTTTTTCCCTTGGCAAAAATGGACCAATTTCACCCAAACCACCTGAACTAATCAATTTACTGAGGAAAAGAGATGACAAGGGCGGGCAGGAATTGGGAAGAGAGTTGAAATCACTCACCAAAAACGAGTTCCAGCTAATATGTATACACCCACTCCTGGGATGTGACAATTTTCTTTTACAGGTGAGAATCCTGAGAGCAAAAGGGATCAGGTAGCTTGACTGTGTTTTCAAGCTACTTAAAATCAGACCCAATAATTTTAAATCATGAGTCACATAGCTGAGAGAGCACCTAATTACCTCATTTACCAGTGAGAAATCTAAAGTCTCTCAGGAAAGATAAAATTTAAAACTTACAGAGCCAAACAAGATCATAGGTTTCTTAGTACCCAATTGTGTGCCCCTTTTTTCATTCCAGGCTGTTAATTACATTCTTCCTTTTTAAAGCTAATAATCCACAATTGTATATGTATTGGCTCTACATTTGCCAAAATGTATGATGCTTTAGCCACCTTCTGTACCAGTATTGTCATAAATAAATAGTTCAGGTGACAGAGCTGGGATTCTTACTAGGGGTAGCCACCACTCTGAGGAAAAGAGGCTATCTTTCTATTTTATCATTCTCTCATTGTCTAACAGACCTACTTCTCTGGCATGAGTGTCATTTTGCCCCGTGCATTTACTGACTGAAACTTTGCAACTCTCTACCCCATAAGGCACAGCCTGATAGGAAAGTACATTTTGTAAAGCCCGTAAATCTGTTGAAATGCCCCTTGCTGTAAGTAACAAAACCTGCAACAGTGACTTTTAAAGAACAGGTAACTTACTAACTAATATAAGAGGCAGTCGATAGTGAGTGGGGCTTAGTTTGGGTTAATCCAACTTCTCAAAAACCTTCTCATGAACTGTTTCTCAGTTGGCTTCATCTTAACTCTCATTTCTACACAAATTTAGGATGGATGCCCTAAGTAATAGGGGCTACATGTTTCCTCATTTGTGACCCTGACAGAGAAAATATAGCTTTCTTACTCTTTCTTAAAAGCAAGAAAGAACTTTTCCAAGGGCCTTTCATAAACCTCAACGCATGGCTGGTTGGCCAGCATTGGTGACATGACCATTATTAACGCAATCTTTGGCAAGTGGGTTTAGATGACCCTAGGATCAATGAAATGCACCCCCAGATCTGGGGACAATTTTCCAAACTGCCATCTCGTTATTTGAGGGGACATTAATGCAGCCACACTGTATTACCTGTGGGCTGTTATGCTAGACCACAGATCAGACGAGTAACATTTGCTTTCCACCGCAGAAATTTCCAGATAACTGCAGAATAAGATTTCCATTGCTAAAACAAATCTGGAAACCTGATCATAAGACCATTTTTTTCTTCCAATTTTGAATATTCTGAAGAGTGCTCCGCACACTAAGACTAAGAAAGCTATTCTGAAATATTGCTAGAAATGCTTTAAGAACTAATGATTTTTTGAGTTCTATGAAGGTTTTTTAAGGTATGTCAGATTATTTTATTTATTTGAAACTTGATAAAATTAAGGGCATTTCTGAATTTTTCAACCATGTAAGTGATAGAACTCAGACTTAAAGCTTTGATGTAAAGGAAGAAATCAGGAATGTTCAGGCCAGACACAGTGGCTTAGTGTCATCCCAGCACTTTGGGAGGCTGCCGTGGGAGGATCACCTGGTTCAAGACCAGCGGGGGCAACATAGTGAGACTCGGTCTTTACCAAACAAACCAGCAAACAAACAAATAAACAGGCAAACTTTCTTCGTGCTTTCTCCCTTTAAAAGAAAAAACGAGATCAGGAATGCCCATGCCTATGTCACATTTTGTGCAGAAAAATGGTCCTTAATGTAAAGGGAAATTGAGATGAACTTGATCTTTTTTTTTAATCCATTCAGACTGACATTGCCTTTGTAAGGAACTCATCAAGAAGGATTATGTAAAGTACTCTGAATATTTTCACAGACCAAAGAGGGAATCTACTCAAGGAAAGAGCTGGTTAATGGTTTGATCTCCAACAGAGAAATACTTTCTCTGATGACCGTTGGCTGCACCCACGTGTTATGGGTTTGTTTATTTTTAATTGCTCCGCGGTTGTCCCAGAGTGTGAGAAGTCGAGTTCCATTGAGCTGGCACTTCTAGTTTTAATTTATGCATGAGTATGTACATTGTTTTTCTCCTACAGTTCTCAAAGAATTTTATGGGCCATTACTGAGTGACTAAAATGGGTGCAGATTTTGCAAGCCTCTGCCAGAAGATGTTTATTGCTGTCATCATTCTTAGGAAAACCATGTTCCAGCAGGTTCAGGCAGTGTGCAAAACGTGGCACATGTGTGAATTGGCCATTTCACACCGCTCTTACAATATTGTCAATAATAATAAAACCAAGGGAAAGACCTTGGGGACGGGATAAGCTACACATTAATTTGGTTATGAAGCCTTGCTATGTGATCTTTGTTAGACCTAGAGATACAAAGTACAGCTGGTTTTGTAAACACCCCCCAATGGCCGAGGCAGTAACTTTATTTTAAAGGTTCCTACTTCTGATGAGGGCAGTTCCTATATCATGAATCCACATCCAGAATGTAATGCGCTTGAAAGCTTCTGGACAATTCTGTCCCTGTACTTTTTTGTTAATTTTGAGAAAGAACTCTTCACGTGGCATCTAACGTTGCAGTGACAAGGAGAGCAAAACCCACTCAAGGTGGTATTTCAAATTATAGCACATCACTAGCAGTATAAAGCCTGCCACAAACTCTTCCATATTCATCTTTCCACCTGGCATCTCTACATTTCTAGAACCATGTTTGCCTCTTTTTTTTTTTATTTTTAAGATAGCTGTTTTTGGTAGTTGTGGATAGAATTCAGACATGTAAATCTCTACATGTCAGCTAAATATCTCAAGTGTATACTTTTTGACTGATACACTGTATTGCTTTCATTTAATGTTTCAGTGCCACTTATTTTGGTTTCTAAGAGTCATTCTCCTAAGCAGTTATTTTTATATATGCTCAGAAATATAGAACCATTATTATACATAATTCATGATATATTATATATGTTCATTATTATACACAATTTATTTATCATAAAAAGTAGAAAACGGGAATAGATGTTTAATGTTCTCCAATGAAGGTTAAGTTTCCTTTCAAAAAGTCCAAGTCAATAAACACCCCAAAAGTCATGTCATTCATGCAAACAGGTAGCATATATTGGTAACCTCTTTGTTCCAGTACATATAAATTAACAGGCATGATTTGGGTTGGAATATCATCTTTATTATTTTAAAAAAACTAAGTTTCAGGTAAATTTTTAGGGTTAGAGAAAAATGGGCTTCCTAAGTTGGAAACTCAGAGTTAGAGAGCCTTAACCATCCAGTTAAGCAGCCTGGGCCAAGAGACCCCCTGCCTGCGACTGCAGAGCTGTCTTTTGATATGTGAGAGGCAACTTCCTTCTAAAAGGGAAAAAGGATAGTACTGAGCAAACTGTTCCCAATTTTAGTAATCAGTAAGGAGGCAGACCCAGACCTGTAGTGTACCTCATTGAAACCAGGAGTGTTGAACTGACTTTCCTCCTGAATGCTTTCACACTTATTGGATGTATGCACACACATGGGCTGGAATAATCATCTGAAAACTCTAGTCAGTCTTAGTCTTATATGTATTTATTTTGTTTCCAGTATAAAAGTTGTTGCTTTCTTTTTAAAAATTTTGTATAGATCATTGAGATTGTTGCAGTTTATGTGGGATTTAAAAATAGTTTTCATGGGAAACACTTGTACTACAATTTATTCACTGTTCAATCTGAAAATCAAATTTAACTGAGTGCCATAGTTTTTTGTTTTGTTTTTTCTGAGTTGGAGTCTCACTCTGTCCCCCAGACTGGAGTGCAGTGACAGCTCACAGCCACCACAGCCTTGACCCGCTGGGCTCAGGTGATCCTTCTGCATCAGCCTTCCAAGTAGCTGGAACTCCAGGCGTGAGCTACCTTGTCCAGCTTATTTTTTTATTTACTGTAGAGAGCTCAGGAAATCCTCTTGCCTCAGTCTCTCAAAATGCTGGAATTACAGGCTTGAGTCATCGTGCCCAACCTGCAATGTATTTTTATTCAGCAAATTGGTCAACCCTAATTTTCAGGGGATTTTATTTTTGTTTAAAATGTTAGAATTCGGCTGGGCTCGGTGGCTCAGCCTATAATCCCACCACTTTGGGAGGCCGAGGTGAGTTGACAAGACCTCATCTCTACAATAAATCAAAAATTAACCGGGTGGGGAAGCACATGCCTATAGTTTCAGGTACTTGGAAGGCTGAGGCAGAAGATCACCAGAGCCCAGCAGGTCGAGGCTACAATGACTGTGAGTGTGCCACTGCACTCCAGCCTGGGCAACAGAGTGAGACTCCAACAACAACAACAACAAAAAGTTAGAATTCATCATTTCCAGCTCTAGTTATAAATTTCCACATTTTATCTCCAAGGCTCACTGTCTTCCAAGGCTCACTGTTTAAAGGCCGCCTGGTTTGGGGTTAAGGGTAATAACTTCATTTCAAGGTCCACAGATGACTCTAAGAGGTTTTACCCTACTGAGATAAACCCACACCACTTATCATAATACTTGATTCAGGGACTTAAAGTCTACATACCAGGATACAGTATTACTTTGTCCACAGAAAATTTTTCTGAGATGGCATGTGGTCAACAAAGGGGACCCAAGTTGATTCAAGTTTTTAAAAATTTATGCTTTGAGGAAAGAGGATTTTCAGGTTTTTTAGAGCGTTGCTGAAAGATATGGTGTAAGGATATAAGCCTGGAACTAAAAATCATTCTGACATCATGAAGGAAGTCAATATTGAGATAATGTTAGTATTATGGAATACAGGGAAATAACATTAAACTTGATCTTTTATAGTGACATTGAGCTGCTAAATCAAGCCAAATGTAATCTTTCCTGCTTTTGGAACTTCTAGTTATTTTAACCAGTCAATCTCCAGTCTCCTATATTGTTTAATGCTTATTGTTAGGTCAGGTTGGGTTTTTATTTTTAATTGAACTATAAAGAGTCCTAATTTATGCCAAATATTTTCATCTAGTTAAAAATTATTTTTGCCAAGAGATACTAATGTTCTGGAGCTTGAAGGTGGAAAAAAATCACAAAAGTTCTCTATTATCAATATGAAATATCTTTGGACACAAGACCACAATATATGCTCAGATCACTGAATGTATTATAATTAAAATTTGAAATTGAGTATTATGTCTAAATTCTATGTCATGCTTACTCTGTGATCAACTATCAAATTTAAAATGCAGAGGTAGTTTGATGATCACTGAGATAATTAAGGCTCCATTCTCAAAAGGTGTAAAGACTAAATTGAATACCTGGAACTGAATTCAAAAACAAGAGCTGCCCTAATTTGGAAGTAGCAAAAGAAAGAAGAGTTTGTATGAGATATGGGAAACGTGTCTATAGACATCAATTCCCTAATACTTATTATTGAATACACACTTTTATATTTTTGTTTCTGGACAAAAATATTTTAATGGATGTCACAGTTAAAAGAAAAAGAGCTGCAACTTCTATCATGTTCTTTTTAGCAAGAATCACATAATATGAGAAGATGTGTTTCATCACTGATACAAGCTTGTAGGAAAGATATGGTTAAAGAGCTCAAAGTTCTATCAAGAGTGCCAATTTGACTATCACATAAGTGATGGTTTTAATTAGCTTATTCAACAAATAAATATTGAATAGTTAATGTATGTCAGGTGGTCTACTACACCCTAGTGATTAAAAAAATAAAAGATATAAGCTCTGTTCTCAAATAACTCACCATCTTGTGAGAGAGTCAAAGAAGTAAAGAAATTGTTAGACCATAGCATGGTATTTTATCATACAACTATGAGTCTACCAGCTGCTGGGAGGCAAAGAGAAAATACACCTAACTCAGCCTAAAACAAACAGATGCCTGAACTGCATCTTAATGCATGAAGAACAGTCTGGCAAGTGAGAGAGAGAGAGAGAGAGAGAGAGAGAGCAAGCGAGCTGGTGGTGGGGTTGGACAGAGGATATTCTAGAGAGAGAAAACAGTATATTCAAGTAGCAGAATACAGGCTGCATTCAGAACTGTTCAGAATGGTTTAAGTTTAAATGCTCTTTAATAATTAAGAGGTGAAATTACAACCAGAAAATAATATTGTGTGCTATATTGAGAAATTGAGAATGTATTCAATTTTAGAAATAATTCATTGGAGAAAGTTAAGCAATGGAGTAGTAAAATATAAACAAGGTCCTTCTGACCAAAATGAGAATAGGTAGGAAAGAAGAACAGTAATGGCAAAAACAAACAGACAAACAAATAAACAAACACAACTGGTTAAGAGACTATGGCTACCTGTTTAGATGAAATTTAGATGAAACTGATGACTACCTAAATTAAGGAGTCAGAGGTGAAATATGAGTAATTTTTGCTTGCTTGCTTTTGGTTATGGTATGTATCAATGACTCTCAAAATGTTTAAAGTCCCTAGAAATATATGATCTTTACGTATTAGGATTTGTGCAGCAAAATATCATCTATGCTCATCTAAGTATGGTCATGCAAAAAGTTTTATTTTTCTTCATTTATAGATTATGATTATTTCACTATGACCAGGCATTTCTAACATAAATGTGTTGAGATGTTTTAAATGATTCACTGATCCTAGCTGGAATTTAGTTAGTTAACAAATCCCAAATATTTGCTCAGAGCTAACATTACTAATAGAAGGTCAATTTGTTTTTTGCTTATGAAAAATTTACTTCTTAAGAATATAACATATTAGCGGTAATTCTGTTTTTGACCATGAAAGAGTAACTCCTACGAAATAACTTATACTACCACTTTAAACAATAGAAGCAAAAAAAAGATTTATATGAAAAAAACTCTTTACATTGGAAAACTGGCAAAACAGAACTGGATTTCCTAATAGAAGGCAAAAGAATGAGTGAGCTCTGTGATTCACAGTTTTCTAACTGGAGACACTGGACCATTATAAGAACAATAACAAGGGGAATTAGGGGGAGAAGAAATAAATTATTACACATTTTACATACATGAAGTGAGACAATAATTCTTAGAGGTAGAATCGATACATTAAAAGTGAATATTTTAAGCCCTAAAGCAAACACACACTTATACATGTCTAACTTATAAGTCACTAAGGAAGATAAAATGGAATCATAAAGAATACTGGATTAAAAGAAGGCAAAGGAGCAAAGAAAAAATTGGACACATTCAAAAAAATCTATCTATTTAACTCTCTATATAAACACTTAAGAATTACATTAGATGCAAATGATTTACATACTTCAAATAAAAGGAAGAGATTTTTTTTGATTGGATAAAAAAAAAGCAAGCCCAAGTATATGCTTATGCTAGAAATTTAATTCAAATAAAAAGAAACTTCATAATAACACGAAAAATATACATTTTTGCAGACAGTAGGGATAAGGCTACTCAAATGCCTGTATTAATATTAAAGTAGACTGCAGTGCAGAAAAAGAGGTAAATTTCATAATGATAAAACATTTAAATATCAAGGAGGAATAAAAATCTTTTTCAGGTACTAAATTTGTATGCTTTTTTTTTATTTTTTATTTTTTTTTGAGTTGGAGTCTCACTCTGTCGCCCAGACTGGAGTGCAGTGGCCGCTCCTGGCCACCGCAGCCTCCACCTGCTGGGCTCCGGCGATCCTTCCGCCTCAGCCTTCTGAGTAGCTGGAACTACAGGTATGCGCTACCATGCCTGGCTGATTTTTTGATTTATTGTAGAGATGAGGTCTCGCTGCCCAGGCGGGTCTCGAACCCGCGGGCTCAAGCAATCCACTCACCTCAGCCTCCCAAAGGCACGGGATTACAGGCTGAGCCACCGAGCCCGGCTTAAATTTGTATGTATCTAATAACAGAACTTCAAAGTACAGGAAGCAAATATTGATAGACCTGAAAGAAGAAATAGACATATCTACAATTATAGTTTCAGATTTCAACACTCCTATCTTAATTAATTAATAGCATAAATGGACCAAAACAATTAGTTAAGAAATAGATGACTTGAAAAACATGATCAACAAATTTGACTTGTTGCAACTGATAGGTCTATATACACTCTACCAAAGAACAGGACAACATATATTATTTTCAATGCACATTAAATATTCTCCAAGTTAGCTCACAAACTATAAAACAAATGTCAAAAACTTTAATAAATTGAAATAATACAAGACATGCCCCCGAAAGATGTAGAAAATCAACAAATATTTTGCAATTAATCATCTCCATAAGACATAATTTTAATAAATAATTTAAACTAAATAAAAAAAAAACACAACTTATCAAAATGTGTGGGACACAGATAAAACGATATTTCCTTAGAAGAAAATTCATTGCTTAAAGTGCTCTAGAATCTGGAAAAATGAAAGCAAACTAAACTCTTGGTTTTTAAGAAAGGAAATACTGAAGATAAGGGCAGAAATTGATCAAATGGAAAGCAGCCAATAGAAAAATAAGTGAAAGCAAAATCTGATTTTAAGGAAAATCTGATCAACCATAGAAGACAGCAAAATTGTCCACATCAGAAATGGAAGAGTGAGTCACAAGACAGATCCTACATTGAGAGACAATAGAGAATTATGATGAACAAATAATTTCACAAATTTTCCAACTTCAGTGAAATGCACAAACTCATTAAAGGTTGCAAGTTTTTTTTTTTTTTAATAAATATTGTGAGGAAAAGAAAACTGAAACTTTGTATCAATGCACAAAAAATCAATTCCTAGTCAAATCTTGCCCATAGTAGTCTTAAGTCCAGATGACTTCAAAGGGAATTTCAATCAATACCAATTATAAACCAACTTTTCCAGAAAATAGAGGAGGAGATAAGCCCAATTTATTTTATGAAACAAGTATATGCTGATATCAAAACAAGCAAAGATATAAAAAGAAAGTTACAAATACCCTTCATGAACACAGACAAAAAAATTCCTCAACAAATTATTATCAAATTGAATTTGGAAATATATGAAGAGGATGATTCTGTTGACAAAGTAGGGCATATCCCACGAATAAACAACTGATTTAATATTTTAAAATAATCGATGTAATTGGTCATATTAATAGAATAAAGGAGGAAAATCATTTGATCATCTCAATAAATGCAGAAAAAAATTGAAAAACAATCAAACGGTGATGTAAGTTAAAAACTATCAGCATGCTAGTCTTAGAGAAAAACTTTCTCAAACTGATACAAGGCACATAAGAGAACCTATAGCAAACTTTATACTTAACAGTGAAAGTCTGAATGCTTTCCCTTATGATTTGAGAACAAAGTAGGAGGACAGTTTTCTCCATTTTTATTCAATGTTGTACTGGAGGTTCCAGCCAATGAAAGAAGAAAAGAAAACAGAAATGAGTGATACAAGGATTAGAAAGGCATTAATAAAACTGTCCTTGTGAACAGATGCCATGATTACATATAAAGGACATTTTATTGAATCATCCCAATAGCAACAATAACAAAAACTATAAAAATAAGTGAGTTTAACAAAGACACAGGATACATGATCCATATATAAAAATCAAGTTTATTTCTGTACTACGAAGAAATAATTAGAAAATGAAATTTCAAGTAAAATGTGTCTTTTAGAATAGTACACACAAACAAACTATATAGGGATAAATTTAACAGAATATATTTAAGATGTATGCAATGAATAATTAAAAATATTGTTGAAACAATGAAAAAACATTTTAAATGTAAATGAACTTTTAACTAGTATGTACATTCTATATAATCTCAATAAAAACCCAATCATGCTTTTTTTTAACACTGACAAGCTGATTTTAAAATTTGTATAATAATGCAAATAACCTAAAATAGCCAAAACCATTTTCAGAAAGAGAAGTTGCACTGCCTGATTTTAATCCTTACTAAAAAGCTACAGCAAGCAAGACAGTGCAATTTTGGTATAAGGAGAGACATAGATAAATAAAACAGAATAAAGAGTCTAGAAACAGATAAATACATTCCTAGTCAATAGATTTATTTTTAAGACATTGCATTTATTTAATGGTGAAAGGATAATATTTTTAACAAATACATATTCCTATGGAAAAAATGAACCATAACCCATGCCTCATACCATATACAGAAATGAACTCTAAAACTTAACGCAAATCCAAAGATTCAGTGCTTCTAGGCCTTAACAGAAATAAAAAGTAAAACCATAATGTGCTATGATGATACAGCTAACACAATAACTAAAATTGAAAATACTGAAAAAGAGCAGACGTTATAAAGGTTGTGGAGCAATTGGAAGTCTCACTCATTGCTGGTAGGAATGTAAAATTGAACAACCACCTTGGAGATCAGTTTGTCTATTTCTTAACAAATAATCAAGCAATTATACATGTAATTATTTAACTAAGAGGCAAAAAAAAAAGACCTTGCACTTAAATGTTCATATAAGCTTTATTTTTAATAAACAACAAAAAAGTCAACCATCCAAATGTCCATCAACAATTAAATGGATAAACAAAATGTAAAGTATTCATAGGATGTAATACTGCTCAGCAACTTTTGAAAGACCGTACTAAGATACCTCAACCATGTGAATAAATATAACAACTATTAACAACCATTATGACAAGCTAAAAAAGCTGTATGCTGTATGATTTTATTTCTATGAAATTTGAGATCAACTGGGCATGATGGATTATGCTTGTAATCCCAGCACTTTGGGAGGCAGAGGCAAGAGGATTACCTGAGCCTATGGATTTGAGAATAGTCTGGGCAACATGGTGAGACCTCATCTCTACAATAAATCAAAAAAATTAGCTGGGTGTGGTGGCACGCATCTGTAATCCCAGCTACTTGGAAGACTGAGGCAGAAGCAGCATCTGAGCCCAGCAGGTCAAGGCTGTGGTGGCCATGATTGTGCCACTGCACTCCAGCCTGGGTCACAGAGTGGCACTCTGATTCAAAAAAAAAATTCTAGATCAAGAAAAATTAATCTAGTGATATAAAGCATATCAGCGATATTGTAAGTAAAATGTTGGGAGATTGACCGCAGATTAGTAAAGGGAAGTTTCTGAGTGGTGAAAATGTTCTCTATCTTGATTGTGATGCTGATTACATCAATGCAGTCAAAGCTCATCTAACAAGTACTCAGTAGAGTACGCCAAACAAACAAAAAAACAAAAAACCTTGAATAAAGAAGTGTATATAATTTAAACACTTATAAAAGGTAAAAAGTACTGTGTGATTCAGGACCAGTCCCTTTTTCTCCATAGGTCTTCACTCCTTTCAATGTTACAGGGAGGAGAGTTAAACTAGAAAATCTTTATCCTGAATTATACCCCATATCTTTAAAATAAAAAAAAGAATATCTTCATTACTTATCATATCACACATTGCTAATGACAATATTACATTTTTCCTATTTTTTTCCCCCAGAGGGGGAAGCTTTGTATACAAGACAGAAGATAATTCTGAATTGGGAGAAACACTCAGATTCTCACACATTAGTCTTGCGAGTGGAAATTCAACCTCTTAGGGTTAGAGTTCCTTCATCTACAAAATTAGGATAAAAATCTATATTTTACAGATTGGTTGTGAAAAACCAAGTGATCCCCAAATTGATGAGTTTTTGGCCCTCAGTAGCTGCTGAATGGGTATCAATTTCCCTCCCCCTTCAGCAGAGACTATTTCAAGATTCAAAACTAAAAATAAAGTTAAATAGAATACCAACTCTGTACCCTTATCAGCTGAATCCTCCGGGGAGGACATATGAGTTTCTATAAAAGATCTCATCTTCTACTAACTGCCTTCGCAGATGCTCTGAGTACAGCACCTGTCATGCTGTGGAGGGTGAGAAGACAGTGTTAAGAAATGACAGAGCAGTGGGAATTAGATAGGCCATCCTAGGGGAGCCTTCACTTTTGCACTGGTTTCTCATGCTGAGTACCCTTAGACAGCTGAACCACATGAATTTTTTCTTACTCTCTGGCTCAACTGAAGGACTCCCAAGTGAGCTATCAAAGTTATTTAATGCCCTTTCTTGGGAATCTCATCTATATAGCTGAATATAGGGCAGTGCAGGAAACTCGCATGAAAAAAAAAATCCTACTTTGGTTTTGCTTTGGTTACTTTCCTTTTAAATTAAAAAATAAACTAAAATCTCTAGCTGCTTGTGTATGGAAGCCCTGAAGCCACAGGTAGCATGAATGATTCAGTGTCTTAAGAGCTTTGTGGGAAACAGAATGTGACATTTTCTTAAACATACAACAGTATTTTCTTTATGGGCAAAGACTTAAGGCTTTTGCCAGATCAAAAGGGAACAAAAGACATTACCAAGTCAGGTCAGAGAAAGGTTGATATATGTAGAAAAGAGGTTTATTTGGCACATGGTTCCATGTGGCTCTGTGGCTCTGGCATCTGCTTCTGGGGAGGTCTCAGGAAGCCACGGTCATGACGGGAGGTGGAAAGGGACCAGGCATGACACATGGCTGGGGTGGGAGTGAGAAGGTGGTGGGGAGAGAGAGAGAGAGAGAGAGAGAGAGAGAAAGAGAGAGAGGTAGATATTTCTAAACTCAACTACCACCTATGGACAAAGAACATTTCACAACCAATGTATCCACCAACCACTGCCGATGGGGTTGTTTAAACAACTCCTCCAGGGCCAATTTAAAAGGGTAAACATGAGAGAAGCTTTTATTAATGCTTCCCTTCATCACAAAAGCAATTTCCCACTGTCATCTGAGCTTTTTACGATGGCCCACTACCAGCACAAGCCATTTTAGTTTGCCTCTGACTGTGCACCAAGCAGAAAAGAAAACAAATCAAATCATTAAAATGGTCAAAAATTGTATCATTTCAAAATGGCTCGATCCTTTTAAAAAATTTATAAGAAGAACCTGCTTTTCTGATGAGGGAGAAATGTGAAGGAGAAACAGAGCCATGGCCTCCTCCTCTTCTCAAAATGAACCAGACACCCTAAATAGCTTCTTTTCTAAGGACATTTAAAGGTCTTTAGCATGGCTACTGCACCAGCTGTTGTATAGCTTCATTTTTCTCTAAGTAATATCCCTGTATCTCAGTGCTTTTAGGACTAGAATGCTTTCTGGCTGGTTAAAAAAAATTCATACTGGTTGATCATAGTGAGAAATGAAGATTATTCCTCTTCAGGCAGAAGAGTCATGAATCAGCCTCTTGTTTCCCTGCTCAGCACTGGCATTTGGTGGCAAGAGAAGCCATGTATTGCCACCGTAGAGTGGGTTCTGGAAGAAATAGGGTTAATTTTCTTTCCCCTGAGCCAGTAGCTCTCACACCTGTCAGCCATCAAGGCTGGGCTTGCCAGGAGCCTAGGAGTGAATGGGCATGGGCGCAGCTGTGGCAAATTAGAGTATCCTGAGGAGGTCCAACATAAAAGATGTGAACTCTTGCAAAAGTCTCTAAGGGGTTTTGACTGATCCAAAAACTACGTTACTATGGGAATCAAGAGTGGTAGAAGCCTCAGAGGCTCAGCTTCAGACTTCCCTTAATAATTTATAATATATAACATTGTATATGCGCCTATATTTGTGTGCGTATCCATGTAGTTTTCATAATGCCCATTGGGGTTACAGCTGACAGCAACATTTATTTATAATTTTTAAATTATGAAAATGTTTTGAAAGGGAATATAATGATGAAACTGTCTTCTAGCTATGTCCATGGTCAAATAGGGAAACTACATAATTATTGATGGAACAATATTTAATGATTTTCATCAATGTCCTTTCTCAAGAGGACTTAAGTACCACAATACGGCAATCATGTGTAGATGTTTTAAAGAAAGTGACTAAAAGTGAATAATTTGGGGAAAAAAAGATGCTTGGCCCAATTTTGACAGTAATTTTATATCTTCTGATGCAAATTTCCTTGTTATTTTGACCCTAAATTCTTATTTGGCTTTTTTTTCTTAATTTAAAAAATATATGAACAATATCCAAAGATTTATGTCATAATATAATCTCCTGTATCCGTTCTTCTTTTTTTTCTTTTTTTGAGTCAGAGTCTCACTCTGTCACCCAGCGGCATGCTCACGACCACTGCAGTCTCGACCTGCTGGGCTCAGGCAGGCGATCCTTCTGCCTTGGCCTTCCAAGTGGCTGGAATTACAGGTGCATGTCACTACACCCAGGTAATTTTTTGATTTATTGTAGAGATGAGGCCTTGCCGTGTTGCCTAGGCTGGTCTTGAACCCTTGAACTCAGGCAATCCTCTTACCTCTACCTCTCAAAGTGCTGGGATTACAAGCGTGAGCCACCGCACCTGGCTCCTGTACTCTTGCATGCATATACAATTTTCTAGACCTTTGAGCTCTGCCCATTTTCAGCTTTGTGTGTCAATTTTCAAAGCAGGGGAACTAAGAGGGGAAGGAAGCTGATACACTATGAGAAACATAAAAGGTGGAGAAGAGAACATAGACGTTTAAATGCTACTTTACATTTCTGCATTCATTAAATTTCTCTAGTGGAATGAAGTAGATATTTCAAGCAATAATATAATAAAAGCATTGCAGAATTCTGTGTTTTCTCTTTGCACTGAGCAGGAACTAAAAGAAAAGTGGGGACAGAGGGATACATCTTAGTGATCCCACAAAGCCAGTACATATTCTCAATAGAGGAGCAAGAAAAGCAAATACTATTTCTAATTCCTTGTGAGAGCTGGATCCATTGATTGTAGTTTAATTACAGCCTACCACCAAATCCTACATTAGTATAAAAAACTCTTGATTCAACCCTAAAGAATTAAAATAAAACGACATCTTGGCTGAGCAAAAGTTTCTGAATCCTACAGGGTTACGATTTAACATCTCAGACACTACAACCATCATTAATAGCAAAGGCATAATAAAATCCATTTTGAAAGAGACCATCTTCCAGGGCTCTCTCTTTAGATATGAAGTTTTTGAAAGGGAAGAGGGCAATTGATGGGATCAGCATCAGATTTGGCCCAGCATAGTCACTCAAAGCAGATTTTTGAAACTATCTGAATAGTTATTTGAACATGTAAGGCTCTTGCACAGAGGATTCATGTAGAGACTTCTCAGTTCATCAAAATACCCCAAGCATCTTAAGAATAGGAGTTGCTTTAATTACAGTGGCTATGATTGGACATCGCAGAACCCATTTCTTACGGACCTGCAGAGTCTACAAAGTCCTGCTGAGCAGACCTGGCTCTGACATGGAGATAGCTAGCTGGGTCCTAACTGACTCAGCAAGGCTTCGCTGACCTGCAGAATAGGCAGTACCTGCCCTTACCCTCCTCACTTTGCCTTGACACTGACCTGTGATTGTCCCTCAATCCATGCTCATCTTTTCCTGAAGGATGGAGGAATGCTTAAAAAGACTGTGTTACCTTGCAACCATTCACTGAGACTTTCCAACACGTGAACACTGTCCTAGCACATGTTTACTGCAGAATTTTGTGATGTGTGTGTATTCAGTCACCTTGAGATCTTCACTAGGTGAGCGACTTATTTCACCTGTTCTTGTGGGAAAGCCATGAGTTGTAAGGATATTTTCATTAATACTGGTTGAGTTCAATATAAACTATGATCCCAACTATACTGTATTTATTTATTTCCCTTAAGGGCATTCCCCGTTTCTATATGATAAAACCATAATTGAATGGAGAGAATGAATCTCCAAATTGGAATGGCGATTTCTAAGATGTCTTAATTCAACAAATTGCTCAATGGTAAGAATTGTCTATACTAAACTTATTTGATTGACTGCTCATGGTCTTAGACCAATGGTAACCAGAGGGTATTTGTGATAATCTCCTACAGAGCAAAACAGATGTTTAGAAATATAAACAATGTAATCATGCGATAATAAGCATGCTGCTCTCTAATAGAAGTTTAGGTATGGCCACTTTCTTGTTACTAGTTATCACAACCTTACAAAATTCCTTCTGGTGGAATTTTGGTCAGTAGCAATGAGTCTGTCTCTTGTTTCTCTGCTCAGTGTTGGTATTTGTTAGAACATTAACTGTAAGATAAATTATGTATCAACAGTGAAGGGTAGGTAGTTAAATTTCACATAGACTCAACTTATATCTGAAGAAGAGTAACATTCTTTTTTATCTAAAATCATTTTAAAATTTTTTCTAAAGTTTGGGTTCTCTTGAATGGTGATAGGAAGAACTAGGATGGATGGATTTTTACATATGCCCTTTAAAGGAAACACATCTCTTTCAGTTTTGAATTGTTCGTTTTGTTTTTCCCTTTCTCCTTGCCAAGATGATACCTGGTCATATCACATGGCATCAGCACAACTCAAATTTGAGTAGTGTGTCCCCTAAGATGTTCTTTTTCCCACTTGATCATTGCTAATCCTACTGTCATTTACTTTGACATCTGTGGCTGATGAAAGTCATTTTTATGTTTTATTTTGTCTTCTCTGCACAGTCAATGGCCTCAGGTCCCTTTCCTTGTACAGACAGGCTCTGCTGCTCTGACACGGCCTCACCTCAGCCTTCCCTGCCCACAGTTCTGCTGAATCTCAGTCATGATACTCATCTGACCTCTCCTTTCATGACTCTTCCCTAAGGAAAGGAATGATTCTTCGTTCCCCATGCAGGCACACAGTGACTTCAAGACATTTCCCTCATTAGGTTCAGAATGCTGGGGACCATAGCTGAGAGTAGGGTGGGGTGCTGTCTATGGCCATTTAGCTGCCATCACTCGTGCAGTTGCCCCGTGTTATGATGGGACACCCAGCCAAGTCCCTCCTTCTTGAGACCAGCAGGTTGTGGGGACCCAGCCTCCTTTTCTTTCAGCACTTTCCCCCTCTCCCTCTGGGAGCTTTCTGTCATTGCCCGGGCCTCATCTTGAAGTTTATTTAAGGTGAACAAGATTGAGGTGTAATCGAGGACTAAAGAAAGGCATTGGTAGCTGACCTTCTGGTTTTTGTTTTGTTTTGTTTTTCTCTCTTTCTCTCCTACCCTGTTTACTCTGTGAACTCAGAATTGTGTTTTTTTCTGTAATATCTTGTAGTTGCTTTCTTTCTACCTGCCTTCTACATAGTAAAACACAAATACCAGTTTTCCAAGATGGTTTAACATGTAAGAAACATTGGAATTCATACATTATTTTGTCTTTCATTTAAGCCTAGATTTCAATCTTGGGATATCAAACTCTAATTTACTACAAACACTTGACATCTTTGTTCAGATTATTCAGAATTTCTTCAGAATTATGGAATCCTTGTGATTTAATGAATGGAAGTCAAAAAGGTGATTATCTAAAGCAAATTAAAAATACATGATTTGATCTTTAAAAAATATTACACCCGTTTCTGAGACTGCAAATAATGAAAAATATAAGGATTCTGAAATATCTTGCAAACTAAGTGAGAATCTACATTTGAGCCCAGAATTGCCTGGAATGAGGACTCAACATACTGTGGAAAATCTCACCTGCATTTTCTACCCTACTTTCTATGTCATTGTATGTCTTTTATCTGCTTATCTCTATCAGTTTCTACTTCATGGACTGGCTTTTTCTGTATCCTAGTCTTCAAACTGGAACATGTAAGAGGCATGCTAAAATTCTCCAATTTTTACAATTCTATTTCCTCTTCAAGGACTCAGCTTTAACTGGGATTGGAATACCATTGTACTTTTCCAATTAATAGACAGCTTGGATCATGAACTTCTCTTTTATTTAACCTTTGCCAAAGGGGGGAAAAATGGGGTAGCAAAAATATGGAGTCATTCTTCATAGCATCATAGTTGAAAGTAAGATTTATTTTTATTTTCTCTCTTTTTTTTAAGAGAAAGCGTCAGGTAAAAATCCATGTGTCAACTGTAATATCTTTTATAGTATTTCTATTGTTTTATTTCCTTTTTTGCTTATTAAATAAATCTGACAATACTTTCTATAATACTCCTAAGGTATATGGAAAATAATTTTTTTCTTTTTGCTTAGAGTTTAGTTTTTTTTAATTTGTGGACTTAGACTTTTGTATTCATCCTTCTGGAATTCCTCAAGATGATGTGTCAGGACATTTTAACAAATTCTTTATGATTAAAGAAAAAACAAAATGAACCAAACCCAGCTTGTAATCATTAATCTTTTTCAGACAAAGATCACAGATAGTCAGTATACATTTTTATTTCTATTCTCTAGAACTTTGAAATTCTTCAAAATCAGTAGTCTGAATTTTTTTTTATCTGTGTGCACTATTTTAACTAGTTCATCTTGTGTCCAGTCTGGTGTGCCTTTAAGGTCTTGAAGTTTAACTAGTATCTTAACTAATACAATATTGTGAAAAGTATATATTTTCATCTTTAACTTGTTGGCATGATGAATTGTTATTATTTTATTTTATTTTATTTTTGAGTTGGAGTCTCACTCGGTAGCCCAGACTGGAGTGCAGTGGCTGCTCCGGCCATCGCAGCCTCGCCTGCTGGGCTCCAGCGATCCTTCCACCTCAACCTTCCGATATTTTTTATTTTACTTTTTATTTTTAAAATATGGGGTACAATTCAGAATTAGGAATACAAGTGGTCATCATACAGGAAAAGTTTGGGTCTCCCTTTGGTCTCCACTTTGCCTGATTTGAGATCAGATACCGTTACTGATGTTATGTGTCACCCCCCCATCCCTGATGAATTATATTCAGTTTCTACACTGGAACCTTCCTTGCATTCCACTTATAAACTGTTTATGAGGTATGCTTATTTTGAAATATTGGTAGATTTTCACTGGAATCGAATTTTATTTGGATTGCATATTATAATTCAAAAGTGAGCTTGAAGGTTGTTTTTTATTAATTAGTCTACTTTTGTCATGTGTTGGTATGTTCTGCTGCTTTTATAAAAGCTGTTTGCAAGTATTTCACTTCTTAGTTCTCTTTAATAACTTAAATAGAAGTAGCAGTATTGGTCGATTTAAATTCTGAAAGCCTAAGAGTTTGACTTAGAACCTTCCTTATCTGCACTTTTGGCATGTTTCTCTGTCTAATTTCCTAATTTATTCTACTATGATTTTATTTTTTGTTTAGTTTTAAGTGTTCTTTGAAATTTTGATAAATTTTTCTAGTAAATTACATATTATCTTTAGGCTATCATATTTATTTACATAGAATTGAACAAAGTATTCTCATTTAAAAATTATTTTATGCTTTGGTTATTTTTAAATTCGACCAAAATATTATAATAAAAAAGCACAAATATTGAAGACATTATAATCAAATATAACTTATCAATTGATGAATATATGATGTTGATGAATATACTATAATGTATTATGAAATGAACAATTTTGTCCAATGGAATTGCATGAATTTGTTATCAATGTATACTTTTTAAAACTTACTAGTTGTCAAATCTTAGGCAATTTATTTACTCTTTCTAAATCTCACCTTAAAAAATATTGAGGAAAAAATTCCTGCCTTGTAATATTTGCAGCCAGTGGAATAATCAATGAAATTTTCTAGAATAGTGCCTAACACAGAGGTAAGTCTCTGTAAATTTTATTTTTGCGCCATATAGATTTAACCCCATATTATGTAAAGACTAGAATTCAAAGATGGCTGGGCATAGTGATTCACACCTGTAATTCCAGTACTTTGAGAGGTGGAGGCGGGAGGATCTCTTGAGCCTAGAGTTTGAGACTAACCTGGGCAATATAATATCTCTATAAAAAAAATTTTTAAAAATTAGCTGAGTATGGTGGCATGTGCGTGTAACGTCAGCTACTTTAGAGGCTGAGGCAAGAGGATTCCTTGAGCACAGGAATCAGAAGCTGCATTGAGCCATGATTGTGCTACTGCATTCCAGCCTAGTGTGTAGACCCTATCTCAAAAAAAAAAAAAAAAGAAACCGAAGATGATTTTATATGTTGAATTGGAATAAAACTAAATAAGGAAAAGTCAAGTGAGCACCATAATGGAAATGTCAACCCTAACGCCTTCTCACAAGTCTTCCAAAAACACATAATAATATAGAGAAAAAAATTGAATTTCAACTTCAAATTTCAAAATTCAACTTTTCACATATTTGCAAAAAATGACTTTCCCTAAAAGGGTAGTGATACGAAGCTACGTTACATATTTTAAAATAATTGCATTTTAATTAAGTCAAAAAATATTAATTAAGTTAAATATTAATTGACTACATCAATTAAATACATTTAATTAAACTAAAATTAATTAAAATAAAATCTTAAGTGATTTATTAAACACATCATTTTTATTTCAATTCTTTCACAATAATTGGTGTGAAGGAAAACATCCTTTCCTCTGACATTCACTCGTAAATCAGAAACTCAGCATCCTATCTCAATCCAAAAAAATGTTTTATTAGCTGCATTTTATCAGAGGAAGTTCAAAAGTCTGGTCAGAACTTAAAGAGTCCTATTATTCTGTTTTATTGATTCTCTCATGAATGCATGTTATGGTTGCTAAAAACAGGAAATCTTGTTTTCCAACTCAAGTTCCAGTTTAAGGAGAACGTTCCAATTTAACCACGGTATGAAAAAGAATTACCCCATTCAAACAGTACAAGATTCAGGCTGCAGCAAGACATGTGGTGATACCCAAGAAACAACAGCATTGCTTATAAAACAATATTTCATGAAATTTCAAGTTAAGGCGGTTTAGCATTCTATCCAACTGCTAAGCTCCACATCCAAGAAAGTTAGACTGAATTTAAGAGTTTTCACATGACAAACCCTATCAATTTTTGCACACATGTTCACACACAAATTCATATACATTTTACCAAATGCATACCATTTTGGTAGAATTAGAAAGAGGATCAGGTTGACCAGATTAGTTAATTTATTGGCTGAGTACACTGTTCTTGGTGCTACAGATTTTTTTTTTTAATCTTATAAAAGAGATCCCAATCTGTATTTTTATCTGCTTATGATCATAATTTGTAACTTAGATTACTGCAACAGTGCTCAAACTGCCTCTGGTTTTGTCCTCTTCCAGAGTATAAAGTTTACCACTATCAGGCCATTTTCTGCCTTTTGATGGCTACCCATTGTCTTAGTCCATTTGTGTTGCTATCAATGAATACCTGAGGCTAGGGCATTTGAAAAGAAAAGAGGTTTCATTGGCTCATGGTTCCACAGGCTGTACTAGCAGCATGGCTCTAGCATCTGCTTGTGACGAGGGCTTCAAGCTACTCTCACTCGTGGAGAAGGCGTGGGGGAACTAGCATGGCAGAGGTCACTTGGTGAGATAGGAAACAAGCGAGAGAGGCAGGAGTTTCCAGGCTCTTCTAAACAACCATCTCTCTCAGGAGCTAACAGAACAAGAACTCACTGCCATGAGGACAGCACCAAACCAGTCACGAGAGACTCAAATGTCTCCTAATAGGCTCCCATTTCCATCATTGGGGATCAAATTTTAACATGAACTCTGGAGCAGTCAAACACCCAAACTATGGCACCCATTCAGCTTAGCGTAAAGTCCCTTGTCCCTAATGTGCTTTACAAAGCCCTTTGTGATATGACAACTCAAGGCCCTCTTGAGGCATAGAGGCTAATGTTAAGAGCCAGGGACTCTGGAGTCAGTCAGTCTGAATCCTGACTCCACCTCTAATTAACTGACCTTGGACAAGTAAGTTCTCTTTCCCTGCCTTTGTGTCTTTTATAAAATGAGAATCACAATCATACCCATGTGATAGGTTGTTGAAAATTAAATAAGATAATTTATGTAAAGTGCAGAGAATAGTGCCTAGAACACAGTGAGCGCTTAGTAAATTAAGCTAGGATGATCTGTTCAATTTTGGTTTTTCCAGTTTGTATTTTCCACCCCAGGTTTGCTTCTGCAATGTTAAAAAACCAGGTCAATGAATGTGATGGCTTTTTTAAAATTTATTTTAACAATGTTTTTTCTGACATCCCTACCCCTGGCCTACCAGGGCCTGGCTATGTTCTACTTGGACTTTAGGTCCCTATTAAGAATTTTAAAGGGTCTGAGATATTGCTCCACTTGAAAGCTAAGAAGTTAGCCTGTAATAGTTTCACGGATGCTGCCAGAAGACAGGAGACCCCTGTGTGAGGGACAAAAACTTTATTACTCATGGCAAAAGCAGTAGCAGAGTGTCAATATTTACTTTAGTTTTCTGGTCCCCAGTTCCCTCAGGGTGATGCAAGGAGGGCCAAGTGACATCTGCACACACAGTGGGTTGCATTACAGGAGAGGAATCTTGACCTTAGGGAGCTTGACTTTTTCTCATGGGTAATAAGCAAGTCTACCTTTACTGCCAGGGGAGGAGTTGTATCTTTTAAGACCGAGAAAGCCTGCCCTTTGTTCTGGAGGGAGACACTATCTCTATCTTCCAAATCTGTTCATTGGACAAACATCACTGAAATGATAGTTGGGACAAATGCAGTCAATACCTCTGCTAGCAAATTGTAGAGAAGTGCGAGAATGCATGAGAGAATGGTCTCCCAAAATCTTAACTAGAATTCTTCCTTTCTGTTCTTCCTCAAGATAGGGTTATTGGCCCATGTAGACTATAAGCTCCTTGAAGACAGATTCTATATATTTCTTATTACCCCATTTCTAACATACTTCCTTGTACATAGTAAGCCCTCAAACTATGTTTGAATAAGCTGGGCTCAATGGCTCAGCCTGTAATCCCGTGCCTTTGGGAAGCTGAGGTGAGTGGATTGCCCGAGACCGTGGGTTCGAGACCCGCCTGGGCATGCAAGTCCTCATCTCTACAATAAAATAAAAAAATTAGCCGGGCGTGGTAGCATGCACCTGTAATTCTGGCTACTCGGGAGGCTGAGGTGGAAGGATTGCTGGAGCCCAGCAGGTCGAGGCTGCGATTGCCGGGAGTGGCCACTGCACTCCAGTCTGGGCGACAGAGTGAGACTCCAACT
>NW_007246463.1:680962-694296 GCF_000164805.1 Carlito syrichta
AAATATATATATATAAAATATATATATATATATATATATATATATATATGCTTGAATAAATAAGATAATTTAGCATGAACAACATTATTTTTATTTCTACCATAATAAGTTGGAGAATAAAATTTAAAAATATGTCTCATTCATATCAGCAAAATCTTTACAAATACTTTAGCGATGTGCATACTTTATGAAAACTGTACATAAAGTATTTATGGAAATCTACAAAATGATTTTAGTAACAGAAAGGAAATTCTAATATATAAAGCTATGTGCATAAAAATGGGAGCAGCACAGATCTTAAATTGCAGTGAGAAACAGATTTTATTTGTCTCTTTGCAACTTTACAAGCTTCATCTCTCAGAAAAAGGTGGAAAACCTCATTGTGTGCATTTATACAACTATTTACTGATTTTCTCATAGATTCCAAGCCCTTTGCAGTAGTAATTATCTTTATTACTCAACCCTTATTATTAAGTGTTCCCTTATAGCTAACCTACAATTTGATACAATAAGATAAATTGCTATTTCTAAGCTCATTGACCATGTACAAAAATTTATTACACTATATAATATTATATACCACATACTATGTGATAGAAAATATATGAATAATATATTATTCATATAATTAAATATTAAACTATTCTCCTATAGATTATTGTCTAATTTCCCTTCAATAGTTTTATTTTCTTCTTTCCCTACAAACTCTACTTCCCATTTCAAATAATCTCTTATTTTGATATGACTGCTAATTAGTAATCATCAAATTCATGCCAATAATTAGATGAGCAGACTTGTTTCTTTAAAAAAAAAAGATACAGAGATTCACAATGTGAATTCTGTCTTTCTTCTTAAAGCTAACTAATGCAGATAGTTAGAAAACCCAGTAATGGTATAAGTTTGAGTTATATCAATAAAGCCTATAGTTGTACATTCCATTTTATTTCTACTGTGAAAAAATGTGGATATAGCCTTATTAAAAATATGTGACTAATTCATTACTTTATATCAGGCAACTAAATGATATTGTTCAGTATTGATGTAATAACCAGGTCCCTGGACAAGGCAGTCTCATTACCACTCCCAATACAAGAGCACTTCAGTATTCTGCAAGACTGCCATCACTGTCGAGGATTGTTGGGTGGTGTTTACAAATAGTTAACCAGCCTTCCTCACAGCTGTTCAAAATTGAGGGCTCATGAACACTTATGCAAGCAGGGTAAAATCTTATAAGCACAAATGAGCAGGAAGGGTGGTCGTACACCAACTGCATTACAAATAAGAATTTTAATTCATCTCATCACGAAAACAATACGAGATGAAGAAAAAAAGGACAGAGGCCTTGGATGCCCAGAATTAGAGACTTAACTCAGATCAACAGTGCCTGTCAGACTTAATGAAGATTGTTTATAAACACAGATTTGGCATATTTCAGAGCTGAATGTAAGAACAAACTACTCAAGTACGATTCCGGTAGGGTGGCTAATGTTTGAGGATATTTTTAATTTAATCATTAAATTTAATCCTTTTTATGGAAGATCTAGGCCACCAGATATTTAGACAATTGTGTAATTAAAGTCTCTCTGGGCTACTTCACAGTACCATGTTTTAGAAGTTGTTTAATATTCTCTTAGAATTGGTACCCAATGTATATTTGTGTGTGAAATCTAAAGACTAAAATTCTTACATGGTAGTGTTTCTCTATTTAATTCATTGCAAAAACAAGCCAGTGGTGAAGTCTCATTATTTTGTGATTTTAGAATGAAGTCTAACCTCCTTATGTTAGAGGAAACAGTGACCAGCAGAGATAAGCCCAAGCACGATAAGTATAGACCAGGAAGTACAGTTCAGTGCACCTTGGTCTGGAGTTACTTGTCACTCACACAGGGCAAGGTCCCTCTATAAGTGAGACTCCAACATTTAAGAATCTATAAAATTGAGTATCTTGGTAGATATTGCATAAATAAACTCAGTTTGTACATGCTGCTTTTGAGAGGCAATGGACCTAGATATTTCCAAACACTGATTCTTTTACCTACTGTCATTTACAACAGGGGCACGTTCATGTTGAGAAAAATTTAGCTACATGTAATAGAACACTAGAATTTAATCCACATCTTTGTTTTGAGACCTGTGATTTAGAATTTAAATCTAGTTCTCTTCCTAAGTCAACTTGGATTTTTTTCAACATAAAGAACTGAATTTTAAAATTTATTTTCTTAGTTAAATGAACACTGATTAATGACTCAAAATGAGGTGTCACAGACTCATAATTTGAAGGGATTTCAAAGAAGCAAATTTTCATTCCTGTAGATTTATTTTGCAGAATTTTTTCAATCACTATACTTTTTTCCCCTAATTTTATTTATGAAAAAATAACAAGAATAGATAGGATGATTTTGTAATTAATTGTATTTATTTTTCAGTGACCAGAAACATTCAATGAAACTCCTTATCCTCAGGTAGAGCTTACAGTACTTGTAAACCATGTAATAATTTTCCAGGTTTTTTTTTTTATTTTTATAGAATATAATGATTGCATATTCTAACCTCTTCAGTATACTGAACTAGTGTTGTGCTATCCAACTGTGTCCCTATTTAATATCCAACACATTGCTACTATTTTACTACCTGAAAGTCTGGTTTCATGAAGACATTACTTGCCTATATTTATCCTGCAGAAAAAGTCTGTATTTACAGGAAATCTTTTAAGAGTTTTTATCATTTCTCCTCACATATTACAGTTCTCATTTTTCTGCAACATAATCATCTCTATACAGACAAGTTGCTTCACTAATTCCCCAAAGTAAGATAAGTAATTTCAACAAATATTTATTAAAACAATACTAAAAAGCGGGCTCCGAACAATTTTCTTAATACTATAAGGAAGGGATTGGCAGTAGTAAGAAACTGCCAGGGGAGGCACACGTCAACAATAAGGGTACCTGATCTCAAACCAGGTGAAGTGGGAACCAAAGTAAGGCCCAAACTTTACCTGTACAATGACCATTTGTATACCTAACCCTGAATTGTACTCCACATCTTTAAAATCAAAATTCAAAAATAGATAAATATATAATAATATGTGGAGAATAACTTAATGATCAAACAGATATGGAAATATTTATCACTAATAAAAATAATATTAATTACAATAATTAAGAAAGTTTTTAATGGACACTGTTGGAGATAGGTGAATATGATATAATCACTTCCTTACTAAATTTAAATTGCAGTGAGAACACTAATCATGTTAGAACCTTCATAAGTACAATCATGTGTTGCTTAATGATAGGGATATGTTATGAGAAACATGACTTTTAGGTGATTTTGTCATCGTGAAAGCATCAGAGTATAATCACAAACCTAGATGGCATAGCTTACTACACACCCAAGCTATGTGGTATAGTCTTTTGTTCCTATGCTAAAACCCTGTACAGTATGTAGATAGTTGTAACACAATGGTAAGTATGTGTGTATATAGATATCAAACCAAAGACAAAGTGCAGTGAAAATATGATACAAAATATTAAAAATGGTATACCTGAAAAGGACACTTAGCATGAAAGGAGCTTTTAGGACGGGAAGTTGCTCTGGTGAGTCAGTGGTGAATGAATGTGAAGGCCTAGGACATTACTATACACTACTGTAGACTTTATAAACACTGTACACTTAGGCTATGCTAAATTTATTTTTTAAATTTTCTTTAATAATTAACTGGATTACTGTAATTTTTTACTTTATAAACTTTTACATTTTAAAAATTTTGATTTTTTTTTTGGAGTCAGAGTCTCACTCTGCCACCCAGGCTGAAGTGCAGTGGCATGATCACAGCTACCACTGCCTCGACCTGCTAGACTTAGGTGATCCTCCTGCCTCAGCCTTCCAAGTAACTGAGACCATAGGCATGTGCCACTATGCTTGGCTAACTTTTTGATTTATTGTAGAGATGAGGTCTCGCCAAGTTGCCCAGGCTGATCTCGAACCCCTGAACTTAGTCAATCTTCTTACCTCTGCCTCCCAAAGTGCTGAGATTACAGGCATGCCCAGCCAAAACTTTGGACTCTTCTGTAATTACACTTAGCTCTAAACACAAATACATTGTACAGCAGTACAAAATATTTTTATTTCTTTATATTCCTATTCTATCAACTTTTATCTATTTTTTAAATTATAGAGGGATGAAGTTAAAGTGTAGTAAAGTGTAGAGGCTTTTGTTTTGTCTTTTTTTAAATTATTTTTTGTGATCTAAGATTAGTTGACATCTCTTTAAAATAACTTGTTGTACCTATAATATGTCTTTATAAAAAAGCTTCAGGGTAATCATAATGCAAAAACATATACTAGATTCACTAAAAATAAAAAAAAATGATTTAAAACATACTACTAGAGAAAGCACAAAGGAGAAAAGTAAGAAAAAAAGAAAGGAAGAGGGGGGATAGAAAACAAGCAACAAACTGGCAGTAATAAATCCTTATTTATTAATAATAACACTAAGTATAAATGGACTCAGTTCTCCAGTTAAAAAGCATAAAGTGGCTTCATGGATAAAGAAGCAAGATCCAACTACATGCTGTCTGCAAGAAACCCATTTCACCTACAAAGACACACAGACTGAGAGTAAAGGGATGGAATAAGGTATTTCATATAACTGGAAACCAATAAAAAAAGGAGTAGTAGCCATACATATCAGATAAAATAGACTATAAGTAAAAGAGTGTAAAAAGAAACAAGGACGGTCATTATATAATGATAAAGGGCTAAATTCAGCAAGAGAATATAACAGTTATAAATATGTGTGCCATTGCTTTGTTAAACTCTGGTGTGCCTATGTGACTCTTTGAGCTGCGGTCGCTGTGTTTCTTGGCTTTGGCCCCCTCCCCTACCTTGGGGAAGTGAATCTCCTCTCTCTCTCCATCTCTAATTTACTTTCTAAATAAACTGTTTTTTCTAATTAAAAACAACAACAACAACAACAATTATGTGTCTCAAACTAGAGCTCTCAAGTATATAAAGCAAATATCAAAAGATCTAAAGGTCAAGATAGACTGCAGTACAATAGTGGAGGATCTTAACACCTGACTTGCAGTATGGACAGATAGAAGAAAAAGAAAATCAACAACAACAACAAAAGTCAAAGTTACGCTACACCCTAGACCAAATAGGATTAATTAACATTTACAGAACATTTTACCCAACTCCTGCAGAATAGACATTTTTTTTTATCAGTATATGGAACATTCTCAAGAAGAGACCATATCTTAGGCCACAAAATTAGTTTCAATAAGTTCAAAAAATTAGAAATATCGAGTAACTTTTCTGATGACAATGGAAAACTAGAGATCAATAACAAGAGGAACCGTGGAAACTACATAAACACATGAACGCTAAACAGCATGCTCCTGAATGATCAATGGGTCACTGAAAAAATTAAGAAGAAAATTAAATGTATTATTGAAACAAGTGCAAATGAAAATACAACATACCCAAATCTATGGGGTGCAGTAAAATCAGTACTAAGAAGAAAATTTATAGCAATGAATGCCTATATAAAAAAAAGGAATAAGACTTCAAATAGACAACCTAATAAGTCACCTAGGAACTAGAAAAGAGCAAACTAAACTTAAAATTAGTAGAAGAAAATACATAATAAAGATATAAAAAGATATAAAGATGATAAAGCATAATTAAATAAATTGAGACTGAAACAATAATATCAGATGGTCAACAAAATTTTTTTTAAATTTTTTGTTTGGAAAGATAAACAAAATAGACAAGTCTTTAGCTAGAATAAGAAAAAAAGAGTGAAGACTCAAGTAAAATCAGAAATGAAAAAAGAGACATAACAATGGAGACTACAGAAATACAAAGAATCATTAGACAACATAAACAACTATATGTCAATAAATTGAAAGACACAGAAGAAATGGAAAATTTTCTGGAAGCCATACCAAGATTTAACCAGGAAGAACTAGAAAAGCTGAACAAACTAATAATAAGTAACAAGACTTAAACCATAGTAAAAAGTCTCCCACCAAAGAAAATTCCAGAACCTGGTGTTTCACTGGTGAATTCTACTAACTATTTAAAGAATTAATACCAATTATATTCAAATTCTTTAAAAACATTTGAAGTGAGGAAGTACTTTCAAACTCATTCTAGGAGGCTAGCATTACTCTGATAGAAAAACAAGACAAAGACACACACACACACACACACACACACACACACACACACACACACAACTTCAGGCCAATATCACTGATTTATCTAGATGCAAAAATTCTCAACAAAATTCTAGCAAATTAAATGCAACAACACATGCTGCAAATCATTTTCACTTGTTCTAGAATTTCAATTCTATAAATAAAATGATACAGTAAGAATTTTTGGGGGGCTGGCTTCTTTCATTTAGCATAATGTTTTAAAAATTCATCCGTTGTATCAGTAGTTCATTCCTATTTGCTTCTGAGGGTGTTCCACACAATACAAGTCTACCCCAGGTTGCCAAATTTAGCATAAACAACAAAAACACACAAAGAAAACACAGAACTCAGTTAAATTTGAATTCAGAAAAATAACACATTTTTCTTAGTATGTTTCATACAATATTTGGGACATGTGCTAAAAATGATTTCATATCTGAAATTGAAATTTCACTCAGAATCTTGTATTTCATCTATCTAGATCTACCACAATTTGTTTATCCATCCAGCTACAGATGAACATTTAGATTTTTTTTTGATTTTTGACTATTATAAATAAAGCTGCTATGAATATTTATGTCCACAGTACTTTTGTGGTTTTTCTTCATTTCTTTGGGATAAATACCTGGGAACATAATGCTGAGTCACAAATGTATGTTTAACATTATAATAATCTGTCAAATTTCTTTAAAAAAGAAAAGATTATTCATCATGATCAAATAGGATGCATTTCAGGGATGCAAGGATAGTTCAACATATATAAATCAATAAACATCATACATCATATCAACAGAACTAATAACAAAAACCATGAGATCATTTCAACAGATGCTGAAAAAGTAGTTAATAAAATTCAACATCCCTTTAATATTAAAAGCCTTCAACAAACTGAGTACAGAAGAAACATACCTCAAAAAATAAAGGCCATATATGACAAATCCAAAGGTAGCAACACACTAAATAGGAAAAAACTGAAAACTTTCTCATGAAGTCTAGAAAAGTCTAGATAAAGATGCCTACTTTCACCACTCTTAGTCAACACAATGCTAAAAGTACTGGCCATAGTAATTAAGCAAGAGAAAGAAATAAAGGACAACCAAACTGGAAAGGAAGAAGTCAAGTTAGCATTATTTACAGACAATATGCTTCTGTACTTAGAAACACCTAAAGACACCACCAAAAAACAAAAACAAAAACAAAAACTGTTAAAACTGATAAGTGAATTCAGTGAAGTTGTAGGATACAAAATAAGCATATATAAATCAATAACATTTTATTAAAAATCTGAGAAAGAAGTAAGAAAATCAATCTCATTTATAATAGCTATAAATTATAAAATTTTTAGATATAAATTTAACCAAAATTTGAAAGATCTAGGCAATAAAACTATCAAATACTGATGAAATAAACTGCAGAGTACACAAAAAATGAAAAAAAAAATTATGCTCATGGATTAGAGGAATTACTATTATTAAAATTATAATACTAGCCAAAGCAATTTATAGATTCAATGCAATCCCTATCAAAATACCAATGGCATTCTTCACAGAAATAGAAAGAAACAACTTTAAATTTATATGCAACCACAAAAGACTCCAAATAGCCAAAGTAATCCTAAGCAAAAAGAATAAAGCTGAAGACATCACACTATCAGAATTCAAAATATACTTCAAAGTTATAGCAACCAACTCAGCATTGTATTGGCATAAAACAAACATACAGACCAATGGAATGGAATAAAGAGCCCGTATATAAATTCATGCATTTACATCCAACTCATTTGGGTGTAATGACAAAGGCGCCAAGAGCATACAGTAGAAAAAAAGAGAGTCTCTTCAATAAATGGTGATGATGGATGAAACTAGTCCTATACAACTCATCATACTAAAATAAATCAAAAATCAGCCGGGCGTGGTAGCACGTGCCTGTAGTTCCGGCTACTCGGAAGGCTGAGGTTGAAGGATCACCGGAGCCCAGCAGGTCGAGTCTGCAGCAGCCGGGAGCGGCCACTGCACTCCAGTCTGGGCGACAGAGTGAGACTCCAACTCAAAACAAAAACAAAAATAAAAACAAAAAACCTTAAATTGAATGAAAGATTTAAGTGTAAGAACTAAAACTTTTAAACTACTAGAAGAAAATTGGGGAAATGCCCCCAGGACATTTATCTGGGCAGATATTTTGAGTAAGAGCTAAGAAAACATAGACAACAAAAGCAAACATAGACCAAAGGGACTACATTAAGCTTTGAGACTTTCCCATGGAATCTTGCTAAGTTTAAAATATTGTCAGCAAAAACTATAGAGAAAGGCATCTTTCAGAAAATAGTGTGTTCACTGGCACTAGAAATGAACTGGAATCAAATAAATTAAAAAATCAAGCCGGGCTCAGTGGCTCAGCCTGTAATCCTGCACTTTGGGAGGCTGAGGTGAGTGGATTGCCTGACCCAGCAGGTTCGAGACCTGCCTGGGCAACTTGGTGAGACCTCACCTCTACAATAAATTTTTTAAAAAAATTAGCCAGGCGTGGTAGCACATGCCTGTAGCTCCAGCTACTTGGAAGGTTGAGATGGAAGAATCGCCGGAGCCCAGCAGGTCAAGGCTGCGGTGGCCGGGAGCGGCCACTGCACTCCAGTCTGGGCGACAGTGTGAGACTCCAACTCAAAAAAAAAAAAATCTTACTATGCGTTTGAAAGAACTGTGCCAGCATTCTAAATTAATAGACTATAATTATTTGAAACCTAAAATTTTCTTTGGGTCCTAGGGTTGCCAGAGTTCATAAATAAAAATACAGATTGCCTAGTTTAATTGAAATTTCAGGTAAACAACAAGTAATATATATTTTTAGGCATAACTATGCCCCATGCAATATTTGGGATATACTTATACTAAATGTTATTTGTGGTTTGTCAGATTTCAAATTTAACACAGACTGCTATTTTTTATTCTGTAATCCTAGAGGTGATCCATATTTTACAGGTGGAAAATAGGCTGAGAACACACTCTGAGCCACCAAGAAGGGCATATCCTTTAATACCTTCTACTGATATGGCCAAGGAGGATAAGGAAAAAGGTCCTTGTAGAAGTCAGATCCACGATCCATGACAAAAAAGGACAGAAGACCTACTTCCAGGGGACAATACCTATTCAGAAAATGCCCTCTGTCTTGTCTAATCCAACCTCCCATTGCCATGTGATCTACAATATTAGTTCCCATGAGTGGTTTATGCCTTCACTTCATTGAGTCAGGTTTGACCATGTGACTAATTTGGTCAATGATATGTGAGTAGAAGCAACATTTAGCACACATATCACACTACTTAGCAGCAACTTAAAATATAATCACATAGATGTGCATTTGGCCCTTCCCCTCTGCTACCAGATCAGCAATATCTGAGACAGCCATTTCACCATTAGCCTGGATTCCATTAGAAAGAAAACACATGGAGCAGACCAACAGTTATCTGCAGTTAACTGTAATGCAAACAAGAAGTCCATCTCTTCTGGGTGGGGGAGGAGGGGGCAAGACACTAGATTTGGGGGTTTAGAAATGTTTGCTAAACTTACTGATACAGATACTAACAGATTCTGGGAAAGCCTTCATTCATTTATTTATTCTGATTACATTGAGTTGTAGTTTATTATAACTATAAGAGACCTTTGTGTTGTAATCAAGATTAAATGATTTTTCCAATGTCAGATAAGACAAAATTCCGAATTTTTTTTTTTTTTTTTTTTGAATTGGAGTCTTGCTCCTGGCCACTGCAGCCTCGACCTGCTGGGCTCCGGAGAGCCTTCCGCCTCAGCCTTCCAAGTAGCCGGAATTAAAGGCATGCGCTACCATGCCCGGCTGATTTTTTGATTTATTGTATAGATGAGATCTCTCTGCCCAGGCGGGTCTCGAACCCGCGGGCTCAGGCCATCCACTCACCTCAGCCTCCCAAAGGCGCGGGATTACAGGCTGAGCCACCCAGCCCAGCAAAATTCAGATTTAATTGTTTATTTGGCTCCTTACATAGACTTGTTTCCATTCAAGATTTTGAGAAGTATAGTCAATGACTTCCTTATTTTCCTAGAAAATAAGGAGTATACATGCTCACATGTGTATGTACACTTTATGTTGCTTGAGTTATCTCTCTTTCAGTACTGTAATGTGTGGAGATACCAAAAGAGGCACAGGACAAGGGGCTGGTATAAACCAAGCATTTACTGGGGAAGAAACTCCCGGGCAAGGTCCCATGGTCCAGGAAGATGGGCCAGGGGAGTCGCGCCCATAGAGGGGCGGCTTGGGTTTTTAAGGGTGCTGTATTCGGGAGGGTGTTGGGGGCAGCAGCGAGGTGGGGAGAAAAAGCGTCCAATCGTCTCTGGTCCCATGTGGCTGTTGCTGGGGCTGCTAGTAGGGTTGCTGGCAGGTGCATCTGGTCTGAGCTGGAAAGTCCCTGTCCCGCCCTTATCGGCAGTTGGTTGGGGGTAGGTGGGTGGAAGGGTAGATGGGGGGAGGTGGGCGCTGCTTCCCTCCGAACCTAACATCCCGACCTCTTTGGTATAAGGGGCGCTGACTCGATCTGGCTGCTTCAAGCTGAAGGGAGGCATAGTTTATGGGAGGCCAGGATGGGGTGACTCAGAGGGAAGTGGGGCATACAGATAGGGGTGTAGGAGTAATTGGTTGACTGCGATGTGAGAAATTTCCTTTATGCGGGACTGCAAAAAATTAAACAGAAAGGGTGCAATCATAAGTAAAAGACAGATAAGTAGGACAGGCCCCAAGAATAGCAAGACCCAGTGGGCGATGCCCAAGTTCCATCAGGCAGAGAAGGGCGACTCAGGGGTGGTTTTTTGGTGAAGTTTGTCTCCCAGTTTTTGGAGGACATGGGCATTTTCCTCTACCAGCCCTGTTTCGTTAATGTAGAAACAGCATTCTTCCTGGAGAAACATGCAGGTTCCACCCTGACCGGCTTTGAGGAGATCAAGGGTTCTGAAGTTCTGTAAAGTAACCTGGGCTAGAGAGGTTATCTGCCACTGCAGGGATGCCAGGGAGCTTGTGGATGCTTTCAGAGCTGCTTGGAGCCTTTCTTCCAGTTTTTGGGAAGAAAGGAGGCTGTGTTCCAGTGCTTCCCCGCCCAGCCCTCCAGCCGCCAAGGACTTGGCAAATGTGAGACTGAGCATGAGGGGGAGAAATGCCGCATGGCTGGCACGACAGGGAGCAGGAAAGGCTTTGAGTAAGAGCTCTTCCTCAGAATAGAACATAAGCTGTGGCACAAGCGTTACTGGATAGCAACAAGGGTAAGAATTATTGATAGATTTGAAGAGGGTGCCATTACACCAAAAGAACCCACCCCTTGGAGCAGATGGCACAGGTCTGGAGGGTCTGGAGATGTTGCATGTGCAGGAGCTGCCATAACAGGTATTAGAAAGGTTACCGGGAGGCTGGAAAAAGGGGACTCCAGGGATAGGGGAGGCTGGTTGACTGGCACACTAGAGGCATTAAACAATTGTGTGACAGGAACTGCTGTCAAAGGGGAGCGGTTTAGAGCAGCGCAAAGGAAGCAGTTACTTACATTTCCAACAGAAGAGTGGTTGAGTAATGAGATACCTTCTTGTATTAAATGGAGCCAAGAGAACGGAGAAAGGCAGTTGGCACTCGGGGCTGGGGCGGAGTTGGTTAGCCAAAGAAGTTTCTGCTTCTGCAATAAGGCTGGGGAGTTTGTTAGGGGGAGGAAAAACAAGGCAGTATGTTCGGAAAATGTGGAGTTTTCCTGATGGTTTGGAGTTTAGTCAGAAGTTGTAAATAACTCCCTCGACTCCCTGCGCCCACCTGGGGTGCCAGGGATCAGAGACGGTGAAACAGGTTAGTTTTCCCGGGTGGATGAGAGGGTAGATCTTGTGCACTTTGCACCAATGGTATGCACACCCCCCCCATATGTCTGAGGCCATCGGTTACATTTGGCATCTGTTTGGTTATATTGGAAACAGAAGACCGGGGTTGGGATTGCACCCAGGCTGACGGAGTTCATGTTGCCTACTGAGATGTCAATGGTGATTGATGCCTGGCACCCCCTGGGCTGGCACAGTCCGGTGCCCACAAACTGAGTAATGACTTTACTGTAAGACTGGGCTGTTTCTTTAACGTAAAACTGCCAGCAGTAGCCATTATCTGGTGGTGTTGTGTGTGAGAGAGGCAGCAGGATTAGAGTGAGTAGCAGGACCCCCAGGTGAGGCGAAGATGGGTAGGTCCCACCTGTTGACATTGCCAAGGGGGCCCCATGGCTGGGGACAATTTGAGATGGGAGACATGATACCAGGAGGAGTGTCCCAGTAATTTGGCAGCTGTGGGGGTGGTGAGGACCACCGTGAAAGAGCCAACCCACCGGGGGGTTAGAGCTTGAGGGGACAGTTGTTTATTTAGAACTGAATCCCCCAGTTGGAGAGCTGTATAAACCGGATTTGATGGGTTGTCAGGAGTGACCGTGGGAAGGGTCTGTTCCGCATGCTCCCTTAGCAACTGCCTAAGCAGAGACAAGTAAGGCAAGTAGGAAGCAAGCGGAGGTGGTGAGGTACCGGAGTCCAGCTCCAGCTGGGTTCAGGGTACCCCAAAGGTGGAGATGGCATCGGCAACTGGGGGGAAGAAGAAAGAGAGAAAGAGGGAGAGAGAGAGAAAGAAAGAGACTGAACTCCGGTCTAGTGCAGATGCGATGTGTGTTATTGGGAATTACAACAGGCCTTTTATACACAAAGTCAGATGTGGGGGGGCATCCCCCACCCACCAGAAACCTTAATCCATGAAAACTTAATCAATGATTGCCTTTAAACCCTTTTCATATGATAATCTTAAAATTCCATAACAAAGAATAACCTAATCCGTGACTGACTTATTCTATGAGCCTTTTTCATCCTAAGCTGATTGACTTATGCCAAGTTAAACAATTCTATATAAGCTTAAGTATTTACTTTACAAACAAAAGTGGCCCATCCCAGAATGTTTGGAATGTGACCCAGTCCAAAGTTCACAGTGGGCTACCTGCAAGTAACCCAGTTGCATTCTTTCAACAAAATGGCTGTCTTCTAAAACTATATTCTACAATTTTCACCTTCAGTAAATCCTAAGATCATGACCCAGAAGCCTGTGACGAAT
>NW_007246463.1:694523-696873 GCF_000164805.1 Carlito syrichta
TCACAGGAGCTTAATCTGGTTAGTGCTGAGTAGAAAGGAGGAGGAAATGGGGTCAAATAGCTCCCGAATGCATCCTAGTGGTCTCGGGGTCAACGGCCCTTCCCGATCCCTAACGCTCAGTGGGCCTCTATGGCTGGCTCACAACAATGAGGAGGGTAGGTTGTGATTGATTAAAAAGGGCCTGCCATATAGCATTTCAAAAGGGCTGAGACCCGACGGAGCCTTTGGAGCCACCCTTATCCTGGAGAGAGCGAGTGGAAGGAGGGCAGGTCAGCCGAGTTTTACCTCTAGGGTGAGCTTGGTGAGGTGTGTTTTTAAAATGCCGTTTGCCCTTTCTACCTCACTTGACGACTGTGGGCCGTAAGGGGTATGGAGTTTCCAGGTAACCCCCAGGCTAGCGGCCACCTGCTGGACAACTTTGGTGGTGAAGGCGGGTCCATTGTCCATCTGGATGTTGACTGGGAGGCCGAACCTGGGGATGATGTGTTCCAGAAGGACTGTGGCCACGACGTCAGCTGCATCCTTGACAGTGGGGAAGGCTTTGATCCAGCCTGAAAAGGTATCCTCTGGAGTGAGTAAATACTGAAATTTTTTGTGGACAGGCATATGGGTGAAGTCGATTTGCCAGTCCTTGGCTGAGAGGTGGCTCCTCATCTGGTAAGTGGGAATACGGGGGTGCAATCCTCCCTGTGGAGTGACGGCAGAGCAGACTGAACATGCGGTATGAACCTGAGAGATAAGCCTTTTTAAACCCATTAGATGGAATATAGGAGAGAGAAACCTTTTCTTGCCTCAGGTCCAATGTGCAGAGAGTGGTGGACTTCTGTCAAAATATGGGAGGGCTGATTTTGTGGTAGCACAACATGATCCCCCAGCATGATCCAGTCTTGCTGTGTGACATGGCCCCCCTTATCTAATAGGGACTGCTGCTCCTTGGGGAGGTACTGGGGTTGCAGGGAGGGAGAGAGGAAGAGGAGGGGGGATAGAGGCGCGACCTGGGTTAGTCCCCTAGCGACAGAGTCTGCCCAGGTGTTGCCCTTGGCCACTGGATCCTGTGAGGCTTGATGGCCTTGACAGTGGACAATGGCAACTTCCTGTGGGCTCTGCAGGGCCTGTAGTAGTTTAGAAATTAGTTTGGCATTGGTAATGGGTGTGCCCTTAGTGGTGAGATAGCCTCTTTCCTTCCAAATGGCGGCACGGGAATGAGCAAAGAGGAAGGCATTTCGGGAGTCGGTGTAGATGGTTACCCGCCACCCTTTAGATAGTTCGAGAGCCCGTGTAAGAGCAACAAGCTTCACTTTTTGGGAAGGGGTGCCCAGAGGAAGGGGCTGGGCCTCGAGAACAGAGTCAGCAGAGACTATAGCATAAGCCACCCGCCGGTGGCCTTGCGGGGTACAGACAGAACTACCATTCACAAACAGAGTGAGGTCTGGGGACTGGAGTGGATGGTCTGAGAGTCCATCCCTGGGCAGAGTCAGGGCCTCCACCACCTCCGGGCAAGAGTGGGCAGGCCCTGCATCAGAGGAGAGGAGAGGGAGCAGGGATGCCGGGTTAAGGGGTGGTGAAGGCTTTAGAGTTACCTCCGAGTTGTCAAGGAATAACAAATGGAACTCCTGTATCCTGGGGGGCCTAGAAGAGAGAGCACCCGATGTCCCAACAGTTCGTGGACTCTGTGAGGGGAGAAAACAGTGATATAGTGATGTAGGGAAAGTTTTAGAGCCTCCTTGGTTAGAACAGCGGCCGCCGCTAGTGCCTGCAGGCAGGGTTGTCACCCCTTAACAGTGATATCGAGCTGTTTGGAGAGGTAGGCTACTGGGCGGATGTGTTAGGACCCCCACAGCTATTCCACAGCGCTCATCTGTGAACAAGCAGAAGGGCTGAGAGGGCTTAGGGAGACACAGTGGCAGTGAAGACAGGAGGGTGTCGCGGAGAGCAACCAACGCCTTGTGAAACTCAGCAGGGGAGGTGAGGGGCCCCGTAGGTGCTTGCTTGGTGGCCGCATACAGAGCTTTAGCTAACAGGGCGAAGTTAGGGATCCATTGCCTGAAGTACCCCACGAAACCCAAAAAGGACAGGATTTGGTCACCATTTTCTGGGGGTGACAGCTGCTGTATAGCATGGAGACGGTCCGTTGTCAGGGCCTTAGTGGTGGGAGTAAGGTGGATGCCAAGGTAGACGACTTCAGGTTGTGTGAGCTGGGCTTTCTGGGGGGACACCCGGTATCCCCTAGAGGCCAGGAAATTGAGAAGGGCGGCTGTGTGTGTGCGCGACTGTTCCTCAGATGGGCTGCAAAGTAAGAGATTATCCACGTACTGGATGAGGTGGTTAGGCTGGAGAGGGCAATCAGCTA
>NW_007246463.1:696893-720867 GCF_000164805.1 Carlito syrichta
CTAGGTCAGCTGCGAGAGCCTGGACAAAAAGGTGGGGGCTGTCCCGGAAGCTCTGCGACAAGAACATCCACGTAAGTTGTTGTGCCTCTTTCGTGTCCGGGTCCTCCCAAGTGAAAGCGAAAAGGGGGTGGGAGTCTGGGTGTAGGGAGATAGTAAAGAAAGCATCCTTGACGTCAATGACATTAAAAAGTGTTGTCTGAGGCGGTATCCGAGATAAGAGAGCGTAGGGGTTAGGGACCACTGGGTGGAGAGGGACCACTGCCTCATCAATGAGACGGAGGTCCTGGACCAGAGGTAGTCCCCAGAGGGCTTATGGACCAGAAGGATAGGGGTGTTACATGGAGAGTTAACAGGTATGAGGGACCCTGAGAAAGCAAGTGAGTGATAATGGGTTTAAGGTCCTTACGATGTGTGGCTGAAATGGGGAACTGGGGTCTAGAAGGGAAGTGAGAGGGGTTTTTCAAAACTATGCGCACTGGGGTGTGGTGTTGGGCTATGACTGGGGTGGAAATGTTCCACACATCGGGGTTGACTAGGTGGGGTGGGAGGGGAGGTGGCAGATCTGAATCGGGAAGAGACTAGAGCAGTATTGGCAAGGAGCGGGGTCACTGATTGAATGAGCAATGTTAAAGTGGCCACTAGTTTTTGTTTTTTTTTTGAGTTGGAGTCTCACTTTGTCGCCCAGACTGGAGTACAGTGGCCGCTCCCGGCCACCGCAGCCTCGACCTGCTGGGCTCCGGTGATCCTTCCACCTCAGCCTTCCGAGTAGCTGGAACTACAGGCACGCGCTACCACGCCCGGCTGATTTTTTGATTTATTGTAGAGATGAGGTCTTGCCAAGTTGCCCAGGCGGGTCTTGAACCCACGGGCTCATGCAATCCACTCACCTCAGCCTCCCAAAGTGCTGGGATTACAGGCTAAGCCACTGAGCCCGGCTGGCCCCTCGTTTTGAAAGGATATCCCTGCCAAGCTATGGGATGGGGGAGGACGGGACAATAAGGAAGGAGTGACTAAACATCCAATCAATGAGGGAACAAGGTAGAGGTGAGGTTTGAAGGGGGGACAGAAGGCTGGCTGTCAATACCAACAACCGAGACCTGGGAAGGAGATAGAGACCCTGAAAAGGAAGGCAGAACCGAATAGGCAGCCCCTGTGTCCACGAGGAATGAGACTGACTTACCCGCTACCAGGAGCAAGACCCTGGGCTTGGTGAGGGTAATTGGGGTCCTCGAGTCCCGGCATCCTCAGCTTTCCGCCAGTCGGAGCAGCTCATGGAGTGGAGCAGGTGGCTTGGCTACAACCCCATGTGGAGGTACCAGGGTTTGGCCAGGCCAAGTCCAATCCGACTTCCAATGGCCCATTTGCTTGCAGATAGGACATGGCTTACTAGGTGGACACGGGTTAGGGCACTGCTTGACCCAGTGGCCCTCCTGGTCACACTTGAAACAGGCTCCCCGGGGAGTTTTGTTACCCATCTCCAGATGCCAAGAGACCCTCATACCCTGTTGCATTGGCCGCAGGGCTACAACCAGGGCACGGGCTTGCGCTTTAGCGGCCTCCTGGAGGCACTGCTGCCTAGAGGTTTCTGCATCTTCCTCATGGGCATTAAAAACCTTAAAGACTAGGAAGGCTGAGGCGGATGGATCGCGGAGCCCAGCAGGTGGAGGCTGCGGTGGCCGGGAGCGGCCACTGCACTCCAGTCTGGGCGACAGAATGAGACTCCAACTCAAAAAGAAAAAAACCTTAAAGACCATGTTTGCCAGGTCAAGGACAGGGGTTTGAGGGTCATCCTCTGTCTTTTTCAGCTTTCTGTGGATATCAGGTACGGATTGGGTAATGAAATGGGTAGCAAGAACGGTTGCCCCAGCAGGATTGTCCAGACTGAGGCGGGTGTGGAGAGTCATAGCCTCAGTGAGGCGGTTTAGAAAAACAGCCGGGTTTTCATTTAGGCCTTGGGTTATTTCCCTAAGTTTATCATAATTCACTACCTTTTGAGACGCTGCCTCGAGTCCCGCCTGAATGCACCGTATCATGTGATCTCTACATCTATGTCCTTTGTGAACGACTTGGTGGTCCCAACTGGGGTCCATTGCCAGGAAGGCCTTGGCCCCCACTGGCTGCATGTAGTCTGTTAGGTGGACTTTATCCGCGTACTCCCGAGCAGCGGCCATGATACGATCCCATTCATCGGGAGTGAGGGTGGAAGTAGAGATAACATGAATATTATGTCATGTTAGATTATAAGCCTGAGTAAGGTAACGGAACTCTTGGGCAAAGGCAGTAGGGTTGGCAGAAAACGACCCCAATTGTTTTCCAGTGGCAGATAAGTCGGCCAAAGAAAAAGGGACATGTACTCGCACAATGCCATTTGGGCCAGCAACCTCTTGGAGGGGACAAATGGGTGTAGGAGCAAGGGGGTGGGTAGGGTGGTCCATGCAATATGAATGGGTATGTGCACTGACCGGAGAGGGGAGGGAGAGCGGTGGAAGGGGAGAGTCGGAAGGTGAAGGAGGAAGATGGAGACAGAGAGAGGGTGGATTGTAACGGGGTGGGTTGGAAGAGGGAGGAGGATTTGGACGATGAGGGATTGGCACAGTTATGTCTTCCAGAAGATTATGGGGGGGGGAGGCTCCGGATTGGGTGGAGGAACTGGGGTGGATGGAACCAGGGAGGGGTTGGGGACAGAGGACGGGGAAGGAGGGCTTCCCCTTGCCAGCAAGACTTGGGTTGTGGAACAATACTGACACAGGGAGGGATAGGAGCGCAGGAGCCAGAAGGCCTGAACATAGGGAATCTCCGACCATTTTCCACTGCATTTGCAGAAATTATTCAAGTCAGTGAGGATGTTAAAATCAAAAGTTCCCTTGGGGGGCCATCTGGACCCATTATCCAGTCTATACTGAGGCCAGGCCACAGTACAGAAATGGATTAGATGTTTGCGTGGAATGTCTGGGGTTAATCCCAATTTGTCGAGATTACTGAGAAGATAGCCCAGAGGCGTCTTAGAATTAGATTTGGAGGGTTGGTTACCCATGTTGACCTAAATTTCCAGGGTCTGTCTAAGTCTGAAAAGGCATTCCAATTCAGGCAAAGACCAGCCAGACAGAGTGAAGGTCAGGATAAATAGGGCGTCCCCAAGATTTATTGCTGACCGGAACAGAGGGCTTTCCCTAGCACAGTTATGACTTCTGAAAGGGAGACCCAGAGGGGGAAAGAGAGACCAAAATGGGGGAAACTCACCTCACGAAGGTCTGAGTAGAGGAGTGGGTCAGAGATTCACGGTCAGGGCCAGAGGCCCCTGAGCCGGGAGATGAGGCCTGTGCGGCTCGATCACCTCCTGGGTTTCCGCACCAAGATGTAACATTTGGAGATACCGAAAGAGGCACAGGACAAGGAGCTGGTATAAACCAAGCATTTATTGGTGGAGGAACTCCCGGGCGAGGTCCCGTGGTCCAGGAAGATGGGTCAGGGGGGTTGCGCCCAAGGAGGGGCGGCTTGGGTTTTTAAGGGTGCTGTATTCGGGAGGGTGTTGGGGGCAGCAGTGAGGTGGGGAGAAAAAGCGTCCAATTGTCTCTGGTCCCATGTGGCTGTTGCTGGGGCTGCTAGTAGGGTTGTTGGCAGGTGCATCTGGCCAGGGCTGGAAAGTCCCTGTCTGGCCCTTATCGGCAGTTGGTGGCAAGTTCCGGAAGGTTTCAAGTGAGATATGCGGATGTGGGCTTTGGATGGATGGGTAGAAAGGGGGAGGGTAGGTGGGTGGACGGGTAAATGCGGGGAGGTGGGCACTGCTTCCTTCCAAACCTAACAAGTACCCTTGCATTGTTTTCACTCCCAGCTCTCACTCCTTCAAGCAGCTGTGTCATGCTATAACCCCCATTGGCATGCCTTGAATCCCTCTCCATTTACACTTACATCAGTGTACTTTCTTTCTTTTCCAGGAGAAACTCTGCTACCTGCTTTACAAAATATGTATTTCATATGCAAAATAATGTGATTTAATTTTTATTAAGGTAACTTGGGCTTGATATACTAAGTTTTTTGCCAAGCTGCATACATTAATCTAATAAAAGCAACACAAAAAAATTAAATTATTTTGGTTGTGAAGAATAAACATCTATTCAACATATTCCAAGAAAAACAGCCTGGGTGAATTTTTTAAAAAAGATTTGAATGTGGACTCATGGGAACTAACACATCTTTAAAAAAGTACTTTAGGTTCAAATCTTTCTGATCCAGAAGATTTGTTATATTCTGTTTCACTTTTTTACTCTTAAGCTGAATTTTCCTTGTGTGAGATAAGTAATGCTATGTTTTCCTTTTCTATTAAGGTCTGTTGCCCATACTTTCTCCATAAAACACAACGAAACAATGTAGATAATGTGTTAAATAGTAAGAATTGGAAAAAATGTATCTTTTGTTATTATAATCCTCATTATCATTATTTTACCATCCGTTTACTCTCCAGATATGTAGCAGCATAACAAGGTGGTTCAAGGTAATATATGTTTTGCATTAAGTTTCAATGTTGATTTTCAAAATATTAATTTTTAAAATCCTAATTTCTAAAAGATCCTATGAATGATAAAGAATATGTGAAATTTTCAATGTATATTTATATTGCACATAATGTCCACCCATTACAAAATTTTTTCTTATGTAAAATAAATTAGCCTATGTTTTTTTTTTTTTTATTTCTTCATGTGTAAAAACAAGTTTGAAAAACTATAAGGTTGGAGAAATTTGGCAGCAGAAACAAATAAGAAAACTGACAATTTCTTTCCAGTTAAATATTTATTTCTACAGAACCACAGATTTTGATCATTTTCTGGTTCTGCTTGATCAAAAAGGATTTTCTAGTTTTTCTTTGTGACTGAATTTTATAGAAAAAAATATGCATATTCCTGTGGATAGTGTGATGATATTCAAAATAACTTTTATTTTTTGCCAGTAACCTAGCATTGTCCATAACATGCATACACACACCTCCAACTCATCTAGTAATAATGAAAATCGGAAAAAAAAGCATTTTAGGACACAGACCTAATTGACATGCAATGACATATAGACACAATTTCTGTATCTCCTGAGAGGAAAAAAAAAAGAAAAATTAAAAAAGATAAAAGTAAAAAACAAACAAATACCGGTTTCCTCAGCACCCAGCAAATAACAAATACAGCAGCATGCCCCATGAATCTTCAAAAAAGTGTTAATAACCACTTAAAGAAGAAGAAAAACATCCACCAACCTTGGGCTAGAACTGACTGGACTGCACCACCACAGTCCACCACAGCCTCTGGTCACAGTGGGGAAGGTAAATGATGAGAATACAGGAGTTCTGTGCTCCTGCTGCAAACTTGCAGGGCTCTCTGGACATTGTAGGACCCCAGCCCCTAGCAGGAGACTGTCTTCCCCACAGCTGTGTTCTGTCATGGAGTGGTGCAGGGAAAAAAACATAAGTAGCACTAGCCACCATTTCCTAGAAACACAACCCTTGCATGGTGGAGCGACTGCTTTCCAGCCAGCTTGAAAGAGAACTGGCCCCAAGGGCAAACTCTGCAGCTGCAGATGGTTTCTGTCTGGGAGGGTTGCCTGAGAACACCTGAGGCCCTGAGGCCAGCTGCACTTTGACATTCAGATTACAGATTGCCTAAGGCCAAGACAGAAACCAGGTGGGATGTGTTGCCATAGCAACTTCTCACTCCCCTTGTGACATATTTTCTACATAATGAGCTTGCTCTGTCCCACAGTGGTGTGGACTTCCTTCTAATCCCCACTGGAGCAGCTAAGAGTGCACACAAGGGGTGCCTCATTTTTTTTCTTGGAAATATCTTAGGAAGCTCAAAGCAGACAGGAGACTTGGGAAATCCCCAGAGCCTTCCTCTTTGTCTAGGCTGGCTAGGCATTTCTTGGAACAACATTCTCCAGGGAGAAACCCTTCAGCCACCCTCATAGCCAGCTTTCTCCCACAAGTGCCATCTCCCAGCAAGAGATCAGCAGCATGGTCAACCACATTGGATAAAATACCTAAGCTTCAGGGAAAGCCAGATCCCAAGCACCAGTTAATACTTACCAAGCCACTCTGGCTACTCAGGATGATATGAGCCAGTGCAGAAACCACAGCACAGGGCTGCCATATCTATAACCACGCAGACCCAACATCAGCCCCCTGTCAACCTTAAATAAGAATAGTCCACTCAAATGAGAAGGACCCAGATAAACAATTCTGACAACATGAAAAAACGGTGTTCTCCAACACCCCTAAAAGACCACACCAACTCTTCAGCAATGAGCCCTAACCAAAATGAAATTGTTGATTTTTCAGACACATAATTCAAAAGGTTGATGATGAAATTAGACAATGAACTTCAGGAGAAAATTGAAAAACAACATAAATAAATTAGAAGAAAAAACTATTCATGACATGGATGAAAAATTCACCTAAGATACAGACACCTTAAAAAAAAAAAGTAGAAATTCTGGAAATGAAAGAAGCATTTAGGGCAGTACAAAATGCAGTGGAAAGTTTAAGCAGTAGACTAGAACAAGCAGAAGAAAGGATCTTAGAACTTGAAGACAGAGCTTTTTTTTATTAGCCTAATCAGACAACAATAAAGCCAAAAGAATCAAAAGAATGGAACAAAGTCTCTAAGAAGCATAGGGTCGTGTAAAGCATCCAAACCTAAGAACCATAGGTATTCCTGAGGAAGAAGAGAAAGCAATAAATTTAGGTAACTTATTTAAGGGAGAAATGGAGGAAAATTTTGCTGGCCTTCCTAGAATTCTAAACAGATGCAAGAAGATCAAAGAACCTCTAGAAGATTCATTGCAAAATGGTCATCTCCAAGGCAAATAATCATCCAGCTACACAAAGCAAATGTGAAGGAAAAAATTTTAAGAGAAGTGAGACAAACTCATCAAATAACTTACAAATGTTAACCTATAAGACTAACAGCAGATGTGTTGGATGAAGCCCTACAAGCCAAAAGGGAGTGGAACTCCATCTTCAGTCTCCTCAGACAGAATAACTATCAGTCAAGTATGTATCCTGCAAAACTAGGTTTCATAAATGAAGGAGAAATTAGGTCCATTACAGACAAGCAAACACTGAAGGAATATGTCACCACTAGACCAGTTCTACAAGAAATGTACAAAGGAGTCCTAAACACTAAAACAAAAGGTCAAAATACATCAGTAGTAAAATGCCAGAAATCATAAAGTTAACAAACTTTATGGAACATCAACACAACAGAGAACATAAATAAAACAACCAGATAGCAACTAGTATGATGATTAGAATAGTACCTTAAATATCATTATTAACTCTGACCCTAAATGATCACACTGTCCCCCTAAAAAGATATAGACTGGTAGAATGGAAAAAAAATAACCAAATATCTGCTACCTTCAAGAGACTCACTTGACTAACACAAACTCCCATAGATTCAAGATAGGCAAGTAGGAAAAGATATTCCACAGAAAAGGAAACCAAAAATGAACAGGAATAGTCATTCTCATATCAGATAAAACAGACTTTAAATTAGCAACAGTAAAAAGAAGACAAAGATGGCTGTTATATAATCATAAAGAGACCAATCTAATGAGAATACATAATGCACCGAACACCAGAGCACATAACTTTATAAAATAAAATTTACTAGACCTAAAAACAAAGAGTGTAAGCTAGTACAACCTCTATGGAAAATAGTGTGGTGCTTCCTAGAAGATCTAAAAATTAACCTCCCATATGACTCCACGATCCCTTAGCTGGGAATATACCTGGAGGAACTCAAATCACTCTATGGAAAAGATACCTGCACACTCATGTTTATTGTAGCATTATTCACAATAGCAAAAACATGGAACCAACCTGCTGCCATCGAAAAAGAACTAGATTTAAAAAATGTGGTATATATTCATGATGGAACATTACACAGTATAAAGAAGGACAAAATTATGAATTTCACAGCTACTTGGATGGACTTAGAGTCTATAATACTGAGTGATCTATCATAGAAACAAAGAACTGAGTATCACATGTTCTCACTCATAAGCAGACCTTGAACAACTATTGTAATACTATAAGAAAGCAATTGGCAGTAGTGGGAAAACTGCCAGGGAGGAAGGAGTCACACCTCACCAACAAGGGTACCTGCACAATGAACATTTGTATACCTAACCCTGAATTGTACCCCACATATTTAAAATAAAAAAATTTAAAAAAAGAAATAGACAGCAGTACAATAATAGTGAGAGACTTCAACACTCCATTGACAGCAATAGACAGATTATCAAGGCAGAAAGTCAACAAAGACACACTGGAGTTAAACAGGACTCTAGAGAAAATGGCACTAACAGACATAAACAGAATATTCCATCTCCAAACTACAGAATACACATTTTTCTCATCAGCATATGAAACATTCTCCAAGATAAACCATATGATAGGCCACAAATCAAGTTTCAATAAATGCAAAAAAATCAAAATCATATTACACATCCTCTCAGACCATAGTGGAATAAAACTAGAAACTAACGCCAAGAAAAACTCACAAAACCAAACAGACATTTGGAAGTTAAAGAATCTGTTCCTGAATGAATGATCCTTAAGTCAACAATGAAATAAAGATGGAAACTTTAAAATTCCTTGAAATGAATGACAACAATGAAACAAGTTCTCAAAACCTCTAGGAGGTAGCTAAAGCTGTGCTCAGAGGAAAATTTATGACACTTAAGGCCTACATCGATATGACTGAAAGATCACATATTGACAACCTAATATCATACCTCAAGGAACTAGAAAAATATAAACAAACCAAACCCAAAGCTAGCAGAAGAAAATAAATAACAAAGGTCAGAGCAAGCTAAATGAATTAAAATTTAAAACATACAAAGAATGAATGAAACATAAAGTTGTTCTTTGAAAAGATTAGCAATATTGTTAGATCATGAGCTAGATTAATTAAGAAGCAAAGAGAAAAGTTTCAAATTAGCTCAACTAGAAAAATGAAAAAAAGAGACATTACAATTGATATAAAGGAAATTCAAAAGTTCATCTAAGATGGTTATGAACACCTCTTTGCAAAGAAACTAGATAATCTAGAAAAAAATGAATAAATTTTTGGAAACATACAAACCTCCCACCTCAAATCAGGAAAAAATAAAAATCCCAGACTAACCAATAATGAATAGTAAGATTGAAACAGTAGTTAGAAGTCTTCCAACAAAAAAAGGTCTAGGACCTGATGGACTCACAGTTGAATTCTACCAGAACTTCAAAGAAGAACTAGTACCAATTTTAACTGAAGTTATTCCACATGATTGAAGTGGAGGGAATCCTTCCTAACTCATTCTATAAGGCCAGTATCACTCTGATACCAAAGCCAGGAAAAGACAATTAAAAAAGAAAACTACAGACTAACATCCCTTATGAATATAGATGCAATAAAAAATAATGATAATAATACACCATGAGCAAGCAGGTTTTATTCCAGGATGCAAGAATGGTTCAACATACAAAAGTCAGTAACTGTGTTTAACTAAATAAACAGAATTAAAAACAAAAATAATATGATCATTTCAATAGACACGGAAAAAGCATTTGATAAAATCCAGTATCCCTTCATGATGCAAATCTTCAGCAAAATAGGCAAAGAGGGAGCATTCCTTAAAATAATAAAAACTGTGTATGACAAACTCACAGCCAATGCTATCATAAGTAGAGAAAAGTTGAACACACTCTCCCTCAGAACTAGAACCAGACAAGTATGCCAACTTTCACTACTACCATTCAACATAGTACTGAAAGTTCTACCCAGAAGAATCAAGCAAGAAAAAAGATAAAATCAAACTATTTCTACATGCCAGTGATATGATCTTTCTTTTTTTTGAGTTGGAGTCTCACTTTGTCGCCCAGACGAGTGCAGTGGCCGCTCCTGGCCACTGCAGCCTCGATCTGCTGGGCTCTGGCGATCCTTCCGCCTCAGCCATCCATGTAGCCGGAATTACAGGCACGCGCTACCACGCCCGGCTGATTTTTTGATTTATTGTAGAGATGAGGTCTCGCTGCCCGGGCGGGTCTTGAACCCATGGGCTCAGGCAATCCACTCACCTCAGCCTCCCAAAGGCGTGGGATTAAAGGCTGAGCCACCGTGCCAGGCTCAGTGATATGATCTTACACCTTGAAAACCCAAAAGACCCCTCCAAAGACTCCTGGACTTGACAGTGAATTTGGTAAAGTTTCAGGGCACAAAATCAACCACACACATCAGTGCTGTACACCAATAGCAACCAAGCTTAGAATCAAATCAAAAATTCAATTCCATTTATGATAGCAGCTGAAAAACTAAAATACCTAGAAATATATCTAACCAAGGAATTGAAAAATCTCTACAAGGAGAACTTCAAAACTCTGATGAAAGAATCCTTCTGGCAACATAATGAAAGATATACTGCTAACGAAAAAGAACAAATTGTAGAATTGTGTAATGGTATAATCTCATTTGGACAAAAAAGATTACACACATACTCATACACACACACATTGGTAAGCTCTCTTTTAAGTTTACACAACACAAAAATGAGAGAAGATGATCAATTTATGAAATATTTGCCCTTACAACATCATTCTGATGATAATATTTTTATTGTTTAGAAGGCTGATTTATTCACCTCAGAGACCTACCTTCACAACATTGCAGTCTCAGATAGATAGATCGATAGATAGATGGTAGATCGATATCAGGCATATTCGCATTATCTTCCACTGTCATAATTTTTGCTAGTTCTTATCACATATTTACTCATCACATTTAAAAAAATATTTAGAAGTCATAATAAGTGACTCAAAATCATACATTTACAACAAGGTAATTTTACAAAAAAGAAAGAAAGAAAGAAATTGCAGAGGACACAAACTAGTAGAGAAACATCTCATGCTCAAGGATTGAAAGAAACAACCATATTAAAATGTCATATTACCCAAGTAATCTATAGGATCCATACAATCCTGACCAAACTACCAACATCATTTTTCATGGAATTAGGAAAAAAAATCCTAAAATTTATATGAAACCAAAAAAGAGCCAGAATAGCCAAAACAATCAATCCTAAGCAAAAGAATACAAAGTTGGAGGCATCACATTACCTGACTTGAAATTATACTACAAGGCTGTAATAACAAAACGGCATGGTACTGGTACAAGAGCAGACACAAGAACGGAGGGAACAGAATAGAGACTCCAGAAATAAACCAAAATACCTACAATCAACTAATCTTTGACAAAGCAGACAAAAACACACACCAGGGAAAGGACACCCTATTCAACAAATGGTGCTGGCAGTATTGGACAACTACATGCAGAAAAATGAAACTTGGTCTCTATCTCTCCCCATGTACAAAAGTTAACTCAATGTGGATTAAAGTCTTAAATGTCAGACCTAAAAATCATAAAATCCTAGAAGAAAATCTAGGAAAAAAATTTTTTATGAACATTGACTTAGGCAAATAATTTATGGCTAAAACTCCAAAAGCAAATGCAACTAAAATCAAAATAAATAAGTGGTACTTCATTAAACTAAAAAGCTTCTGCACAGCAAAAGAAACAATCAGCAAAGTAAACAGGCAACCTACAGAATGGGAGTAGATATTCACAAACTCTACATCTGACAAAGGACTAACATCCAGAACAAATCAGCAAAAGAAAAGCAAATAAACCCATTAAAAATTGGCCAAATGACAGGTATAGGCATCTCTCAAAAGATACAAACGGCCAACAGACATCTGAAAAGATGCTCAACATCATCATGAGAGAAATGCAGATGAAAACCACAATGAGATATCACCTTACACCAGTCAAAATGTCCATTATCAAAAAAATCAAACAACAATAGATGCTGACACAGATGCAAAGAAAAAAGAGCACTTATACACTGTTGATGGGAGTGTAAATTAGTTTAACCTCTATAGTTAGCAGTGTGGAGATTACTCAAAGAACTAAAAGTAGATCTACCATTTGATCCAGCAATCCCACTACTAGTTATCTACTCCAAGGAACCAAGGTTGTTATAAAAAGGACACCTGCAGTCACATGTTCTTTGCAGCACAATTGATAACTGCAAAAATGTTGATTCAAATGTCCATCCACCAATCAATGGATAATGCAAATGTGGTATATATACACCATGAATTATTATGATATGTATTCTCAAAATGTGGTAGAAATGCACCACAGACAGAAATCATGTCCTTTGCAGCAACATGGATGGAGCTGGAGGTCGTCATCCTAAGTAAATTGACTCAGAAACAGAAAAGCAACTCCATATGTTCTCCCTCAAATGTGGGAGCTAAATGGTCACAAAGATGGAAATAATAGACACTTTGGGGACACCAATGGGAGGAGAGGTGGGAGAGATGATTAGGGTTCAGAAACTACCCAGAGGGCACATTCTGCACTATTGGGAGAAGGACCATCTGAAACCCATTCCCCACCACCACACAATCTGTTCATGTAACAAATACGCATGCATACCCCCTGAATCTAAATAAAAATAAAGGTCAACTAAGCTTCAAAAAGACTGGAATCCCAGATTTTTATGTGAAAAGTAAATGCGATAGGATGATCTCATAGAATGTAATCAAACTGCATGTTTGTTATCAACACTAAACGTGTGAATGCTCATGCAATGTTAGAGGCAAGATCATATATAAATCAATACTTGGAAAATTCAAATTAATGCAAGATGTTTGGGGATATCAGATCTCATTTTAATTTCCACAAAAATGGAATTAAAGCTATTCAGACAAACAAAATACCTTTTGGAGATGAGGAAGGCTTGAGCCACACAAAAGACTGAATCAAGGTCAAGCAAGTTCATTCAGGAAGCCAACGTTCATAATCATTGCAAACTTGTAGCTTCTCCACTTAAGTTGCCAGCTTTTTCATTATTTTGGCACCTACGTTACAGAGTATTCACAATTACTATACAATTACCAACAGATCAAAGTGCTGGAGATAGGACAAATAAGTTGGCGAGAAACTTGAAAATGATGCTCTTCTGAAGAAAAACTCTTTTTGAAAACTTTGTTTTTCATTTTCTTTATGAATCTCTAAGGTCTCCATTGAAATTTATATCATGTCAAAAGTGAAAGACAAAATGGAATAGCTATTTTTCCACCTCATAACTTTCATGGAGAAAGCATTCATCTTTCTCATGGAAAAGGAAAAAAGATACTACCTTTATAATAATTCCTAACATTTTCTTGATGATACTTTGCATTAGAGAAGACAGTAAATGGACTATAATAGAAATGATTAAAATAAGAGCTTCAAATATTTTGATAGGTGACAGGAATATTCATTTATTTAAGTTTCATCACACAGTTCTTAGTAAACAACAGAGTATATTCAGGCCAGCTCTGATAAATTTTAGCTGAAAAGAGATGTTTTTGGTTTGCTGAGTTTTCAATCTTGTGCCAGATGTATGCAAACCATAGAAAGCACTTATAATATTCTCTTTCTTAAACCATAGATCTGAAGATAAGAGTACTAGAAAAATACTTGGAACTTGATATTGATGTGTAGTTGACTGCTTTGAATAAGTTTATAAATAACAGTCTTTAAATGGAAAAGATATTCCATGAACCAATTGGTTTGAGTCATTTAAATACATTACACTGTGCCTGCCTCTTGGTAATTATACTAATTAGAATGGAGAACTATTTATCAGGGTGCCAATTAAGTAAATTCTATACTTTCTGGAACTTAACAAAAAAGTCTAAATTGGGCAGACCAAATAACTCCTCTGTTTATAGGCTCTTTATTTGTCTTGATTATATAACATGGCAGTAATTTAGCCATGTTTCTCCATGTACTAGGCTTATAGCTAGTAAGAGGCATGCTTTATTCATCTAGTTTGCTTTGCCATTTGAATTTGAAAGTTAAAAACTTTAACCAAGAAATATTGGCTTGAAATCTCTCTTTTACTTTTGTTTAAAAACTGATTTCAATGAATATTTCCTTTTAACTGATGCTTGAGTTTAAAGGCTAATTCATTTAATGATTCTTGGACTGGTAGACAATTGTGGTTGATTGGAATGTGTAATTTTTTCAGGGCCACATTTTTCAGAAGATACAGAAGACTGAATTAAAAATTAACTGACATTCAATAATGATGAAATGAAACTTTTAATATATCTTTGTAATAAAACTATTGCTAAAAAGGAGTCTGTTTCTTAAATTATGAAATTTAAAGAACTTTCTAAAGTGATGCTTTAGTACCTAATAAAGAATGAAGTTGTTGCTTAAGTAACGATTTTAATCACTCTTGAAGAGAAGGGAACATAATTATGCATAGTGACTCTATATAGTTACACCGCTTGATATTAGGCAGGGCACCAGAATGTGGTAGATTAAATTTTCAACAATTTGTTTCCTCATTTACTTTATATAGCTGACATTTGGAATAGTATTACAATAATATAATTACAAAAATGTGAGTCATGAACAATTCTGAAACATAACGTTTTTGATGAAAATTCTCCAATTCATTCTTCCACAGTCATATCTACAGATACACCAATGTTTTCCCCAAGTCACATGAGATTTTGGTGTTGGTCAAAGAAATTCCTTAGTTGTTTTAAGTGATGGATGTGCTTAGACATTATTTGGTTAAGCAATTAGTTTGTACTCCATAGCACTTTTGAAAATTTCACAGGTCAACACTTGATGTCAAGGTAATGTTTTTTTTCCTGAGGATGCATACTATATTGCAAAAATATTCCCCTAGTGTAGGGGAGTTATTCTACATTTTTAAAGTGTAATAAAGTCAAATTCATAGGTTGGAAAGATATGGGAAGAATTAAAATGTTGATTGAATTTGAAGAGACATACATCTTGAGCAGATATACGAGACAACCTTGGAGGAGCGGAGTGCTACACAAATTAAAAACATGTTGTGTAAATCAAGTTGGAAGAGCTTTACATACATTGTAATGGCAGATGGAATAGCAGAAGAGCCAAAATAATCAAATAAATAATTGCAGATCTTGAAGTTAAGCTTTCAATAAATTCTAAATGATATACAGGCAAATTAGTTTGTTTGCAAGTCAGAGGAAATCTATTATGCTTAATTGTAGCTCTTATAAACATCTTCTACATCTATTTACTCTTATGAGTTTTATCAGTTATAAAACCCTTTGAAGTCAACATACTTAATATCCATAAGAAGAGATGACTTAAGTTCTCCTTTTTTTTTTTTTTTTTTTTTGAGTAGGAGTCTCACTCTGTCACCCAGGCTGGAGTACAGTGGGGCATGCTCACAGCCACCACAGTGTAGACTGGCTGAGTTCAGGCGATCCTTCCACCTCACCCTTTCAAGTAACTGGAACAACAGGGGCATACCACCATTCCCGGCTAATTATTTATTTGTTTGTTTGTTTATTGTAGAGACAAGTTCTCACCAAGTTGCCCAGGCTGGTCTGGAACCCCTGGATTCAGGCAATCCTCTCACCTCTGCCTCCCAAAGTGCTGGGATTATAGGCATGAGCCACCACGCCCGCCTCATTTTTAATCAGTTTAGTGCGGTTTCACACATACTTGAGGACTTGAGCAAGTGTGAATATGAACACAAAGTAGCTCCTACTCATAGCAACTTAAAAATCTGAGAACTAGGGCAGATAAATTTACATATGAATGAATTATAGGATAGAATAATATGAATGTCAAAGTACAAAATGGTGTGAAAGGGTTTAACAGAAGCAATGATCATCTCAGATGGTTAGAAAGAATCAATAAAAACACCCGAAAGGAAGTAGGCCTCTGCTCTTTCACCCACTTATTCATGGCCAAGAATGGAGAAAATTTGGATCATGATGAAAAAGAGTGTATGACTGAGACTGGAAGTGGTAGAAACAAGTGAGAAGTGAGACTTGTCAAGTTGGAGGGCCTCGAATGCCAGGCTAAGAAGCCCTAGCCAAAAAAGAGTGTTGCTGCCTCTTTCCTCACTGAACGATTCTAGTAGACAGTGAGAGATTCTTGTTGATGGAGCATGCAGCGAGTACGAGGCCGTCTTCAAGGAATTTCATCACTGAATATTCTCTGAAGCCCTATCATGTGCCAAGACTGCTTTATGGTGAAATGTATACTACAAATGATGGCTACAAAAATAAAAAGCAAAGTTCTCGTCCTCAAATGGTTCAAAAGGGAGTGAGAAAGGCAAATCAATCAGAAGATGGTCCAAGCAGTGCAGTAGAAACAGTTTAGTGTACAATTAGGAAACAATGTGCTGTTTTGGTTATCTACTGCCTTGTACCATGATACCCCAACACAGTGGTGTTATGGGTTCAACTGTGTCCCCTCAAATGTAGATGTTGAAATCCCAACCTTTAGTATTTCAGACGTGGCTGCATTAGAACTGTTAAAATAAATTAGCAGGAAGACTAGGCCTAAAGAATCTCTGAGAAGTTGAAACCAATTAGGCCCCATAAGTGACCTAAACTTTGCTTGATTTGCAAACATAAGTGAAACCTAATTTGAACTATTGCTCATAAATGCCTGTATTAAAGCAAAGCAGAACTTTAGATCAATCAATCAGATGTAACCAATAAACTTATCATTTAATAACTAAGGACTTTTCAATGGAATAGACCTAATAAGGCAACTTTATAACTGTAACCAATCAAATATAATTTTTAAAATTTTGCTTTTGGGTCCATCCTATACAAACCTCTTCGCGTTCCCTCAGTAAATTTCCTGAACCATTTCTGGTTTGGAGCTGTCCAATTCATAAACTGTTGCGTCCTCAAAATACTCTAAAATTTTATCGTGCCTCAGTTTATTTTTCAACAGGAAAAAGGAACTATAATGAGGCAATTAAGCTGAAATGAGATCGTATGGGTAAGTTCTAATTCAATATGATTGGTGTTCTTAAAAGAAGACACAAGACACAGACACAGACACACACACCAAGGAAACAACACAGCAAGACAAGGGGAGAAGATGGCAATCTATAAGCCAAGGAGAGCGGCCTTAGAAGAAACCAACCCTGTTGACACTTTGACTTCAGATTTCTAGCATCCAAACTGTAAGAAAAATAAATTTCTGTTATTTAAGTCACCCAGTCTGTGGTCCTTTGTGATGTCAGCCCTAGCAAAAAATATAAGTGGTATAAGACAGTAATACTCATTTAATTTGCTCTTGAAACTGAGAATTGACTAGATTCAACTAAACTAGACTTTTCTCACCTGTGATCTCTCACGTGGTTGCAGTCAGCTCTCTCTCTCTCTCTCTCTCTCTCTCTCATCTCCATGTAGTCTCTCCATATGACACCTTTAGCATAGCCACATTTCTTATGTAGCAGTTGAAGATTCCCAGAGCAAGTCTCCTAAAAGAAAACAAAGTTTCATGATCTTTGCTAGCCCAGTCACACAGTCTTAGTTCTGCTGCAATATATTCCAGAGGCAGTCAGAAAATCCCTCACAGGTTCAAGGGAAGGGATATATAGTCTACTCATGATGAAGACTGTCAAAATGTTTTCAGATAAGTTTTAAAATATTTACTGCCTGTCCTCTGGGTAAAAATAAAATAAATATTCATATATGGAAATATACTCACTTCTTCTTAGGATCCCACAAAAAAATTATCTATTAGAGCATCAGGTTCAGGTTTGAGGTCCAGGGTCTCAGACTTAAAATCAAGTCTGGGTACCAATGAGGTGTGGCATACAATATCTTAAGTATCATTATCCTGGAAACCTGTTCTGCTCTAATTGAAACCCTGTGAAATAAAGAGATAGCTTATCTTCTCCCCTCCTAACCTCCATAGTGGGGAAACAGGTATAGAATAATAGCTGTCACTCAAAAAAAGGGAATGCAAAGAACACACAGCAGACACTGGTCCACACCAAGTTTGTAACTTAGCAGGGTACATGCTGTCTGTTCCTTGATTAGGACTCAGATCTAATCCTGGAACTAACTCTCCATGGCTTTTGGGTCTATTCTTCTTTAAGATCTTGGTTCTGCTTCTGAATTATCCTTCCTCTTCCATAATATACAGCTTGTGTTTGCAGTGAAGTCGTTTTCTCAGCCTGCTTCTGGCTCGTATACATTTGGGAGTCCATAGACTTCTTTTTGTTTTTCGCAATGTCTCTGCTCTTATAGTTCAAGCTGGCAGTATGATTCCACGTGTAAATCTCTTAAATGTATTGAGTTTGCACCATTATATAAAAGCCATATCTGTACAACACCAGATGGGGTGATTCATCTGAACACTAGAGGATGTGCTCCCAAGATGGCTCATTCCCATAGCAGATAAGGTGAGACTCTGTCTACTGGAAAGCACAGCCATGACTGAGGGTTGGGAGCTCCTTCAGATTTGTTTATCATAGATTGGACCACGTAGCCTGGGTTTTTGGCTCAGTTCTGAGGATGTCCATTTAAGAGAGGGAGGGAGGGAGACAGACAGAGGAGAGACAGGAGAGGAGGAGGGAGGATAGGGAATAAAGGGAAGCAGAGAGATGGGAGAAGGTCAAGGATAGAAGAGAGAAGGGAACTAGTGCCTGGTGAATGAATGCTCTATCATCCCTCATTCACCCTTTATTTACTTTCTGGCCTTAGAAGTCACAACTTTGTTTCTGCCATACTCTATTAGTTGCAAAAGTCATAAAGACCCACCTAGATTCAGAGAGAGGGGTACAATCCAGTTTCTGAGGGAGTCGTGCACAGTTCTAGAAGAGAATGTGGGTCCAGAAATACTGTGACCACTTTTGGAACACACATTCTGCTCCCCAGTGAACTTTGAGGCTATCTGTCCCAGAAGGAATGTGCAAATCACAAAATGCTTAAGAGAAGGGTATATTTTAGCTTCATTATATTTATCTATATAATTGAATATTAATGATAAATTATTAATCAATGTTAAACTTTTTTTTTTTTTGAGTTGGAGTCTCACTCTGTCGCCCAGACTGGAGTGCAGTGGCCGCTCCTGGCCACCGCAGCCTCGACCTGCGGCTGCTGGGCTCCGGCGATCCTTCCGCCTCAGCCTTCCAAGTAGCCGGAACTACAGGTGCGCCCTACCATGCCCGGCTAATTTTTTTTTGATTTATTGTAGAGATGAGGTCTCGCTAGCCCAGGCGGGTCTCGAACCCGTGGGCTCAGGCAATCCACTCACCTCGGCCTCCCAAAGGCGCGGGATTACAGGCTGAGCCACCGAGCCCGGCAATGTCAAACATTTTAAAGAACCTTTTCAGGCTTCATTTTGTTTAACGCTAACAATAATCCAAAGTGGTAGATGTTATTATCATTCTTTTTGAAAGATGAAGTAGCTGAGTCTCAAAAATGCTATTTAATTACTGGAGTTCACTCTATCATGGTAGTTTCTAGATTATGTTCAAATAGAACTAATCCCAGGGAGATATGAATAAGCTCTAGGAAAAATGGGTAATTCTGTGAATAAATCCCTTGAGTTGACAAAAGACGATGTGAGCCAGTATATAATTGGAGGGTTGGGTCATAGCAACAAAATTCATCAGTCGTAACAGGTGAAAAACTGATGGAGATCATTGGGTAGATTGGTAGTAAGAAAAATGAAGTATTTTGCTTTGTGAATGCATCTATTCTCTCAATGAAATAAACGGCAAAATTGTAGCGAAGGCATGAATATTGAAGTTGACCATGGAACCATTATTAACTTGTCAAGTTTACAAAAAGAGGGTGGAACAGCAAAAGAATGGTGGGACAGTGTACAACACTCACTTGAAGTTTGCAATTAAAAATTTATCTGAGGGCAATTGGTGGAGTTGGGTGTTTTTCTCTAGTAACAGTCCACTGCTGAGTTTAGTTGCAAAGCAAGAAGAAAGTTTACATTTAACAGTGTTGGAATTTTTGTGATGAGTATAAAGAAAAGAAAGAAAGAAGACACACTGGAAATGTGTAAATAAATAATTTTGGTGATTGGTGTCACACTCTAACCAAGGTAAAGTAGGAAGTGAGATATGAGAAATGATGAACAGAAAAAAAGGAAGTCCACAGTGTGGTGGAAAAATTTTTGAAATAAAACAAACTTCATAGTCATCTCAAAGAAATCAATGAGGACCTGTAGTGTCAGTGCCTGACCCTTATTTTTTCCTTTGTCATTTCTTTGGACCCAAATGAAAAAATATGTACACACACACACACACACACACACACACACACACACACACACACACACACCAACTGAAATCATAAAATACATTTCCAAATGAAGTATAATTCGTTTGGAGGACTTTCTCTCTCTTTGCAATCTAGAAGTCTAAAAGAATTAAGGCTTGCATGAATCTACCTCAACCATGGACTGATGGCAATTGATATGGATATTCTGAATCCCTCTGCCTCCATTGGGATAAATCTGAGACATGTGTCCAATTTCCCAAACTCCCCCAGTTGGATTGGGCCTCAGTTACCCAGGTAGAAACGTCCTGATAACGCACCTTTAATTGACTCTGTCCCTTTGCTGTCTTGCTTCCTGACTCTCCTGCTGGTGTTTCGTGTAATCATTTCCCAAATAAACTAATTATACTTCAATCCTTTTCTCATGGTGTACTTCTGAAGGGTTTTCAGAAAACCTTTTCTGATTCCTTATTTGAACCCCCAGAGCTATCATAACACTTATCAAAATACGTTTTGTGTCTCTTACTTATATTTCTCCCCACTAGACTGCTTCTCCAAGAAAAGAAAAATATGATTCAAGCTTGGTAGCTCCTTTTCTTAGAACAAGTTAAATGTGCAGTACATAGAATTGAATGCTCAAATAAAATAAATTGTTTTGCTGGCCAAGGATTTGAAATATCTTTTAACTCACGGAGACAAAACTAGACTGGGTTCAGTATAATGTGAACCATTTCTGTAACATGTTCTTGGCATAATTCTTTGAAAATTGAAAATCCACAGTAGAGTGTCAACAATAAAATTTTGGCTAGCCAGAATATAGCACTATTTTTAGATTGTTATTCATACATCTGAGGGAGTTGAAGAATAAAATATTATATCTTTGTATACATATTTAACAAAATTAAGGAGTTGTATTATTAAGCATTTATCATTTTCCCCTAAGCTCTTTATTCTATGAATTATTTTAATATCAGCAACACAGAACTAACTGTAGGAAAATTTTTATTTTTCACATCATAAATGCCTAACATAGAAGACGCTGAGTAAATATTCATAGACTAAATATTTTTGTGACAAGAGATTATCATCTTAAAATGAATTATTATTGGGACTAGAGTGAACTGATTTTTAAACAGGGAAATGAAAGCACAGTAATAAAGCTCTTTACATCTTTTTTTTAAAAAAATTGTGATTTGACTATCATCTAAGTAACTGCTATTTATATACCTGCTTGCTACTGCTAATTACTTTATAAAGTTCAATTACTATGATGGCTAAATATCACAATCATTGTGTGACTAACTCAACCCAAAGCCATAGTAGCTGTGATACAGTTATATTTGTGATGAAACTTATTTGCATTTGCAAATCTCGACAACTGCTCAAGTATCTGCTTTCTAGCAATTAGGCAGCTGCTACTTAAAATCAACAGTGGTAAACTCTAGTTGTGTTTGGTTTGGAAACTCAGTGTTGTCTTGTGTGGCATTCTGGTACTTTGCAGCATATTCATGAGGCCACTTTTCTTTATGCTGTTGTATCACAGCTAGTTGGCATCCTTTCCTCCTCAGCTGGCCGCTGTGTTACTTCATCTATTTTCCTTTCACCCGTTGTCTTGTCCACAGGTTTTGACTTTGAATAGTTTCACATTTCCCTTGTCAAGTGTTAATTCACACCCTTTAGAATATATAGCTATGGAGCCTGACCTGGTTGAAATATGTTGGACAATTTATTAACAAAAGCTGTGTATGAAATATTTAGGAGTTCTGTTTGAATTTCCTAAACAGTTGGCGAATTCGTTTTGTAGAGGGCACAAGGTATGTATAGTGAAAACTGGCAGGAAAGGGGACATTAATTGACTCAAAAGATAGCTGCCGTCATGCTGGCTTCTACACAAGTAAAACAGCCAGTTTTGAGTGATGAGTTGTATCTAACTATGTGCTAATAACTGAAATATGTACAAAGCACTCTTACATCAAACCTACTGTATGCATTGCCTTTGTGATTTTATGGCTCATGCTTTAAGTTTTGCCTTGTTCTAGTGTTGGTGTAAATTCTCTTAGAAATATTTTAGAAGTAGGGTAGAAAAAATAGCCAAGAACTATAAATAATGAAATTAATCTCAATGCTGTTGGAATACCGCACTACAGGTTTTGTTTGTTTGTTTGTTTTTAGAAAGCAGGATTTATTGAGAGGACAGAAAAGCTCCCACCACGGAAAAACTACAGTTTTTAAAGACACCGCGCTGTTTCATCAAGTGTACCTTTGCACGTGCCATTTTGTCTAAAATTGACTTCCTCTCCTCTGCCATCCCACCTTCCATCCACTGTAGGAAATTATGCATTTCTTTTAAGTCTCTGCACAAACTTCACCTGAATCTCTCAGGCGAAGTAAGACAGTCCATTCATCCTCCTTAATCCCATTGCACTTGTCTATGGAAGGCAGGATAATACATGCCACAGAAGTAACTATGTGCTGAGGGCTTTAGGAAGATGATAAATGCTCAACCTCACAACTCCCTAATTTTGCTAAGTACCTATCTGAAGAGACAATATTGTATTTTCTCACCAATTCTCGCTGTTTTACATAATTAGGCTAACTAAATAAATATTTCTAAAGGCATTGCTTTGCAGATATGTTGCATAAAACCTCCTCAATCATTTCACTTTAATCCAGGATTTAATATTACAATGTTGTTCTGCAGCCTTTGGGCTGTATTCTTTTAAAAGATTTTGTAACACTTTTTCTCTATCACCTGAAGGAAAACCATTTCTCTTCTGGGTCTTCATCCATTTTCCTAAGACTACCATAGTAGCTACCTTAAAAATAGCGAGAGCTGTAATGAGAGGCAGGCAACAATTTCTTTTCCTCTATAAACCCTAAAAGTAGTTGCATGGGGGTAGTTTGGGTTGGCTCTATTGCAAAACCACTGTTTCAGTGCCCAACCAACTGCAACACTGTCTTCTGATAGAAAAACTTTAAGAACATACAGAGCAATCCTCCATGTTGGATTATGTCAATGACTTCAGTTTCCTTCCTTAATTTAAAGATTTTCAATAGAACATTAAGAACTTAATGAAGATATTTGTTCGCTACCCATTGTGCAAGAAATTATATTACACTGGTCATTATAAAAATGAATTGTAATTTGACTGAGTCTTAGAGTTACCTTGAGTTTAGAGATTTTAATACTTTGCAGACAGTCTATTCAAAGTGTGTCAGTTCTCAGCATCGTGTTTTTAGGGTAGGGATGCATGCTTATCTTGGAATCTTAACAATTGTAATTGGAAAACACTTCACTATTGCTCAGTCTATAGATCTGTGAAATATACAGAGTTGAATGACTAAAAAATATTGCATATTAAGCTGTAGAAGGCAATAAACTTGTGTTGGGTTGGACTAAGAGGCTTCCTGAGATTAAAAGTTAAAAGCCTTACACTAATGATATCTTGACAATTAAAGCAAAGTGCTGAAAAGTAGGGTTAAGTGTAGAAATAATTCAATTTAAATAGGAAATTATGGAAACCAGAAAGTAACTTTTAAGCAATTGGTAAACAAATTGTTTCTATCCTCTACATGCATCAATAGCTGCAGTTTGAAAAGTATCTAACTTAGAAATATACCTGTTTTGTAATCAGCTGAAATTAATTTGTTAACACTTTAGACTAAGTTTATTAGAAATGCAAATGTGTCCCAGCACTTTGGGAGCCTGAGGTGAGAGGATTGCCTGAGCCCAAGGGTTTGAAACCAGCCTGGGCAATTTGGCAAGACTTCATCTCTACAATAAATCAAAAATTAGCCGGGCATGGTGGCATGCACCTGTAGTTCCAGCTACTT